>NC_057794.1:486183919-486207339 GCF_018294505.1 Triticum aestivum
TGCAGCCCAGCGCCCACCTAAGTGTTTAAAAATCCTACCGAGTGGAGAGCAAACCTCCCACTCGAAGGCTTAGCTGCAGCCCAGCGCTCGCCTAAGTATATAAAAATCCTACTGAGCGGAGAGCAAACCTCCCACCCGGGGGCTTAGCTGCAGTCCAAGCACTCGCCTAAGTGATTAGAAATCCTACCGAGTGGCGAGCCAGACTCCCACTCGGGGGCTTAGCTGCAGCCTAGCGCCCGCCTAAGTGTCTAAAAAATCCTACCGAGTGGAGAGCAAACCTCTCACTCGGAGGCTTAGCTGCAGCCCAGTGCTCGCCTAAGTACAAGACACAACCCAATCCGTGAGTCGACTGCTACCTTCTCCTTCGGAGCGGTGCCGCAAATACAAGGTTATTCCGAGTGAAGATCAAGTTCCACTCGACGAATCAAACCATGAAGATATTCAACGAGAAATCAAGATCAGATAAAGCCTAAAAGGCCCTAGACCTCAGATCAAAGTACTCGAGCCCTCAGCTCGGCGGAGTTTAACGGTTACAAATCCACTCGGCATTCCGAGGCAAATTTAAAGTGAAGCGTGAAAGTTTTTCATTCCTCAGGAGGAGGACTAGAAGGGGCGACGAACTCGTCCAAGTCGATCCCGTCTGCGATACGAGTGGCAGCAGCAATAAAAGTCTCCATGAGGTCCTGAAAGTTGTGCTTCCTGGTATTGGCAACTTGGATGGCTGCCAGCTTTTCTTCTCGCGCCTCCTTGCAATGGACGCGGACCAGAGACAGGGCGACATCAGCACCACATCTAGCAGAAGATTTCTTCCATTCCGCCACTCGACCCGGGACTTCATTCAATCGGACCATCAGGGACTCGAGGTCATTCTGAAGTGTCGTTCCGGGCCAGAGTGATGTGTCGATCCGCGACATCGCAACCTTCAGCCGAGCAATATAATCAACAACGCTGGTAACACGAGACTCCAGCCCGAGCACGTTCATAGTAGCCTCGTCCTTCACGAGAGAATTGGCGGGGTCCAAGCCAGGCTCCACTCGACTGGTTTCCTCTTTGAAGCTCTGGCAAAATTCTGCAAACACGATTCAAGAATAAGACAGTGGCCGTACGCGGGCTCGGTAACTACAAGACAGCCGGGTTGGGATAATTACCTTCAAGCATGACGAACAGCTTCTTGGCGAGTCCACCGAGATAAGCCTCGAGATCTTTTACCTTCCCCGCCAGCTCACCCGCCTTGTTGTGCAGAGCCATCTTTTCTTTCTTCAGTCGACTGGAATCTCGATTAGCTGCCTCGAGAGCAGCTTTCCGTCTGGAGTTCTCCTGTTCAAGAGCTCCGACCCAAGCCAGTTTCTCTTCTGCGAGCTTCGTTTTGCTCGAGGCCTCCTTCTGTGCCTCTGCAGGATCTCGATCCTTCTTCTTCAGAGCTTCCTCCAGTTTATCTGCGGCGCGTCGAGTGGAACCAACATCAAGAATGGACAAAAAAATCCACCCGTTAAGAATAGAGAACCTCACCAGCCATACCTTTTGCTTCTTCTTGCGCCTTCTTCAAATTCTCCTGGGCAAGCTTCAAGTTAAGGTTGAGCTGGATCTGCTGATTCTCCAACTCAGTATAGCGAGCTACAAGTTCGCAAGATTTCTGTAAAAAGGAAAATCAGTCAACAGACGTCCAAGACAAGTTGCTTCCGAGCAACCAAGAGACAATGATGACGTTTCTAAGACTACAGCCGAATCAAGAACATTCGACAGTAGTCTCGGGGGCTACACCCAGTGGGTGCACTCAGCGTGCCCCCACTGTTAAAAAAAGAAAAAAAAGAGAAGAAGTCGACTGCCCGCAGTCGACCGGATACAGTCCCATTCGACATAGCCCGACCAGACCGAGTGAAGAAATACAGCTACAGCAACACAATATAAAGACTACAGTCGACTGCCCGCAGTCCACCATAGTCTCGGGGACTACACCCAGTGGGTGCACTTAGCGTGCCCCCACTCGTCCAAGGATTGGTAGACACACCCAGTGGGTGTACAGATTCAAAGATCTTCGGAAAAGAGATTCTTCAAACAACATATCATACCAGACCAAACGTTGAGTCGACTGACCTGGACGTTGCTCTGAAGAGCCGAGCTCACGTCATAAGCTGCTTGGCTGGCCTCCCGAGCCAACTTCACTTGCTCCATCATGATCCCCGCCTGACGTATAGCCTCTTTTACAGCAGCCGCTTGGTCCTCAGGGACGGGGTATGCGGCAAAAAGCGAAGACGGATCCGCAGTCGACGACGAGGGCCGTGCACTCGCCAGAAGAACGGCGAAGGTCACAGAAGCCCGAGTGGTTTCACCACCATCCCGAGCTACGGCCTCGGACGCCGGAGCGGATTGGGAGGTCTTGTCAGCCGGCGCCCTCTTGTGCCTCCTCACTCTCAACGGACCATTGTCGTTGTCATCCGGGAGGTCGATAACATGAGGAGGGGCTACAAAGGAAACATTCAATCGACCAGGGTTGCAATAAATGTTTAGTCGACTCAAAACGGAACGTCAGTAATCGTACCAGGGTTGGAGGTAACAGCATCCTCCATCTCTTGGTCGTCGTCCTTGGCGGAGATCTCAGAAGTAGCAGCGCTGCAAGCCTCGAAAGTCAGTCGGTTGGCTCAATGGATCGACCAAGGATCCGTCCACGGTCGACAAAGGAAAAACAAGTTTTATTATTACCCAGAAATGGTGGGGACGGCCATCTTCATCTTGGGCAGAGCCTTGGGCGGCTTGGACGGCGCTGCGCGCGGGTGCTTGGGAGCCTTTCCAATCGGTGTAGGAGAAGAGGTCCGAGGGCATTTCGACGACTGCCTAACAGGAGCAGTCGCACTACCACGCTCCCGCGCTGGATCGTGTGTGAGTTTGAATCGCCCCTCCGGGCGGGGGGGTTCAACCGCCTCCTCCTCCTCTTCGCTGGAGTCGACGTCGTCGCCTCCCTCTCCTTCACCGTCGGACTCCCACTCACCTTGATCGTCCCCGCTCTCACCTCCGCTCGCCTCCCCTTCCTCAGTTGGCCCCTGTGCCCCATTGGGCGTCGAGTACATCTCAGTAGTCGCCTGAAAAACAACAAACAAGACAAAGGTCGATCAACCAACTCAAAGAAGACCAATGAAGAAAAACAAGATCTCAGTCAGGAGCATAAAGACATACCTGGTCCACATCGTACGAGTTGTCGAGTGGAATTACCCTCCTGGCTCCTTGGGGGTTGTCCTTGTTTCCTGTGATGCTCGACAGCCACCCCTCCAGCATCTCATCAGTGACCTCCTCCGGGTGGATCCGAGTGGTGTCGTCGAGACCTGAGTACAACCACATCGGGTGGTCACGAGCCTGGAGCGGTTGGATGCGCCTCCGGAGGAAGACCTCCAGCAAATCCATACCCGTCACGCCCTCACGGACAAGCTCAACCACTCGACCGGCCAGCACTTTGACTTGGGCCCTTTCCTCCGGCGCCACTTTCAGAGAAGCAGGCTTTTCAGCTTGGTCGAGTGAGAAAGGGGGGAGACCAGTCGACTGTCCTGGGGTCGCCTGGTCTTGACAGTAGAACCAGGTCGCCTGCCAGCCACGGACCGACTCCGGGAAAGTGATAGAGAAAACCCGTGGTCGACATGGGTGGTTAAGAGCACGCACTCACCATCGCGGGGCTGAGGTTCGATCTCTCTCCCCGGGAGACGCGCGGCTTCGTGGGGAATGACCCCCCCCCCTCGACCATGTCGTCGAGATCTTCTTGCCGGATCATCGACGGCATCCGATCGCCTTGGATCCAGCCTTGGGGCAGAGTAGACCTTGAGGAGGATCCGCCCCGAGCGGACCTCTTCCCTTTCCCCTGCGCTGCTGCCTTCTTCGCACGCTCCAGGGCGGATGTCTTGTCCTTCGCCATCGTTGCCGGCAAACCTTGCACGGACCCGCGGCGCTAGGGTGAGGACGGAGGTGGCGGAGGAACTCGCGAAGGGAGGGAGGAAGAAGGAAGCGCACTGTTTGGAAACCCCGAGCCGGCAACTTATAAGGGGCCGCTTCCGAGTGGCTGACTGGTAGGCCCAGGCTATCCAGTCAAATCCCGCAACAGACGCGCACGCAGTACATGGCGAAAAAGGCGACGCGAGGATCGAGGAGCTTCCACTTTATCGCTTCCCGTCCCGCGCGCTTCCCGAAATCTGAATCCCGCGACACCCGCGGGCCGCAGAACAACTTGCTAAAACAGAGGACCCCGCTCGCGCCGACACTCGGTATGTCACACGTAAAGAAATTCACTCGACGAAAGGCCTGGAATGGATCAAGGTGACTGAAAGAGGTTGATGACATCATCCGTGACGGTTGGCCCAAAATGAGGCGGTCGCATAGCCCGAAGAACCGGTCAGAAAGATCTCCAACTCTTTCCCCACTCTAACCTCGATCCATTCGGGGGCTAATGATGAAGCCATGTACCTACGGTAGGGGCACGGGCCTGTCCAAAGAGCCCTACCCTGGGACATCCCTAGGAGAAGTCACCTTTCAATCGACTTGAAGGTATCCCACTCGACGGGTTCAAGACACTCGACCATGAAGCCATCACTCGACCATGAAGCCAACCACTCGACTACCAGGAGACCTAAAGTCACTCCGCAGGCGAACGGTCGGCTATTAAGTAGTCTTTATGGTCATCATCACACTTTTATAGGGGCGTTACCAGTAACGCCCAACCTTAAATGTACCTTAAACCCTGCACTACTGAGGGCAGGAGGGGGCCGGCAAACTCTATATAAGCCACCCCCCTCCTCAGTATGGAGGGTTCGCACCTCTGTTATTCACGCGCCAGTAATCCAATCGACCGCCTCCGGGCACCGAGACATAGGGCTGTTACTTCCTCCGCGAAGGGCCTGAACTCGTACATCTTGGTGTGTTTACAACTTCCCAATAGTTGAGATCTAGCCTCTCCATACATACCCCCTTACATCACTGTCAGAGCTAGAACCACGACAGACGCCACCCTCTACGTGAGGGTGTTCGGGGAAGACGGTTACCGCGCTGGGTGCTGCCCCGAAGACGATGACCGCGACCGCCTGCCCAGCCCCGGTGCTGACCAGGATGAAGACGGCGACAAGCGTGTAGGCGGCGGCGCTAGGGGCTCGCCAATCTTTGGCGACTCTTTCTCAGGCAGCAGCTCCTCCAGCGGTGGCCGTGACCAGCCCCCGCGCCGTCGCACCCGCCTGGGTGAAGGTAGCGGGTCAGCCCGCCGTCCCGCCCCGATGAAGCGAGAGGAGGGATCCGCCTGAGCCCCCAGAGGCAGCTCGAGCTTTCGCCGCAAGTTGGTGCCGAGCATTTCATGCCCATTTTGTTTTTCTTCTTTCCCTGCGCAGAAAAAGAAGGTAGTATAGGGCCCTACGGGGGCGTGTTAGAACTGTTGCTGTTAATCATCGTGCTGCTTCCGCTATTTCTGCGCTATGTTTCCGTGCCGCGTGCCCATGTGCGGGAATTATTTAGCTCAGTGGGGCTTGACGCAGTCCTCGCCTCCCGAGGTCGAGGCCTCGCTGCATGCTTCATCTCTTGCGAGGATTAGCAGGAGGAGTAGCCTTCGGTCTGGTTGTGGGGGCAATTGGCCCAGGTCCTGCGCTCGTGTCGCGATGCCCGTGGGGCACGGACTGGGAGGGGTGCTCCCGCAGCGGACCCGCATAGGAAAGCTTCAAACGATCGGGGCAAAAAACACTCGCGAGGGCGCCCGCGAACCTCCCTCGTGAGATTTGCAAGAGAAAACGAGGCAAGTGAGTGAAAAAGATAAAGAGTCACAAGCCTGGGACGGCAACAGCTCCAGTAAAACTTCAAACAGGAACGAACAAGCCAACTGCAGAAAGCAAATGAAAAGGCCGCGTCCGGCACCTCTTCTAGTCTTCGACGTCTTCTCACCAGCGCGGAGCTAAGTGCTGCCACTGGGCGTGGGCGGGAGCCCCCGAGGCCCGAGGGCGGCACTCCAGAGACTCCGGGGTGTGTACAACCCCACTCATTATTACGTGAGAGTGTCACGGGCGGTGAGCTTCACAGGCATTGGCCTTCTTCACAGGCACTGGGCCTTTCCCAAAATGCGGCAGCTTCACATGCATTGGCCTTCTTCACAGGCACCGGGCCTTTCCCAAAATGTGGCAGCTTCACAGGCATTGGCCTTCTTCACAGGCACCGGGCCTTTCCCAAAATGCGGCAGCTTCACAGGCATTGGCCTTCTTCACATGCACCGGGCCTTTCCCAAAATGCGGCAGCTTCACAGGCATTGGCCTTCTTCATAGACACCGGGCCTTTCCATAGGCGCTAGGCCTCGCTCAGGGATAGAACCTCCAGAGATGTTGAATGTTCCACGCGTTCTGGACGGGTACCCCCTCCGGGCTCTCCAAGCGCGCGGAGCCAGGCCTGGAAACATGAACAACCTTGAATGGGCCCTCCCACATGGGAGAGAGCTTGTGCAGCCCCTCCCTGGAGAGAACCCGTCTAAGCACGAGGTCCCCTACCTCGAGAGTTCTGGGGCGGATGTTGGGGCAGTGGTATCGCCGCCGCGCCTGTTGATACCTTGCCGCTCGAAGCGCGGCTTCTCGACGACATTCCTCCCCCAGCACGAGATCCGTCCCCCGCATGGCGTTCTGCTGCATCTCGTCGAACGCCAGGACCCACACGGAGTGACGCCTGACCTCGTGAGGGAGGACAACCTCTGCTCCGTAGACGAGTAAGAACGGGGTCTCGCCAGTCGGCTTGGCTGCGGTTGTGCGGATAGACCACAACACGGACTGGAGCTCGTCGTACCAGCCCCTGCCGCAGGCCTCCAGCTTCTTCTTGAAGGTCCTAGCTTTGAGGCCCCTCGGGACCTCCGTGTTGGCTCGCTCGGCCTGGCCGTTGCTCCGGGGATGTGCCACCGAGGCGTAGCATATCTGCGTTCCAAGGTTAGCACAGTATGTTTTGAAGAGATTACTAGTGAATTGTGAACCGTTGTCGGTGATGATGCGGTTAGGCACCCCAAACCGGCTCACGAGACCCTTGATGAACTTGACTGCGGAGCCTGCTGGGATGGTGCGGACAGCTTCAACCTCAGCCCACTTGGTGAACTTGTCCACAGCGACGTAGAGGTAGCGATAGCCTCCTGGCGCCCGAGGGAACGGGCCCAGAATGTCTAGCCCCCAAACTGCGAACGGCCACGAGAGGGGTATAGTCTGTAGACCCCCCGCCGGCTGATGGATCTGCCTAGCGTGGAACTGGAAGGCCTCGCAAGCCTTCACCAGCTCAACGGCGTCGTTGATTGCTGGGGGCCAGCAGAATGCACTGCGGAACGCCTTGCCGACGAGGGTTCGCGACGATGAGTGGTGCCCACAGTCTCCGTTGTGTATGTCCGCCAGCAGCTCCTTCCCTTGCTCTCTGGAGATGCAACGTAGGGACACGTCATTCGGTCGCTTCTGGTAGAGCTCCCCATCCTTGATGCAGTAAGTTGTGGCCTGCCGCGCTACACGCTCTGCCTCCTCCTCGCTCTCCGGCAGGGTCCCTTGCATCAAGTAGTTCTTGAGCTCTGCAATCCAACATCCTGACTGAGGCTCTAACACCAGGAGCAGGCGTGCCCCTGAAGCCGGGCCGCAGGACGGAGCTCCCGAGGTAGGCGGCTGAGGGAGCTCCTCCCTTGGTTGCGCCGTTCTCGATAGTGACGGTGCCACCGAGGCTTTGAAGAGCCGCTCCTCAAAGGCGCTAGGCACCTGAGGCAGCCGCCTGGATGCCCTGTTGGCAATGTCATTAGCCTCTTGATTGGTGCCGCGAGGCACATGCTGCAACTCCATCCCCCAGAACTGCTTCTCCATCTTGTGAACCTCAGCGAGGTAGGCTTCCATGTGCTCATCCTTTGGTTCGTATATCTTGTTGGAGAAGTTGACGAGGAGCTGCGAATCACCCTTGATGATGAGGCGCTTTACCCCTAAGGCGATTGCGGCTTTCAAGCCTGGTATCAGGCCTTCATACTCTGCTATGTTGTTGGAGACCTTTTCTCCGTGCTGGAAACAGAATTGCACGGTGTAGTAGAGTTTGTCCTGGGTAGGGGATACGAGCACTGCGCCAGCTCCTGCACCGTGTCGGGAGAATGCCCCATCGAAGTACATGACCCAGCCGTCTGGTGCCTCACTTCTCGTGGAAAGTGATTGGTCCTCGCCTGCCTCGAGACCCGGTGTTTCTGTCCATTTTACCACGAAATCCGCAAGTGCGGCTCCCTTGATGACTCTGGTCGTGCTGAATTCTAGCTGAAATGCCTGTAGTTCGATGTTCCATTCAGCGACTCTTCCAGCTGAGTTGGGGCTCCTGAGTACCCTTTCCAAGGGGTATGCTGAGACGACTTTGATGGGATGGCCTTGGAAATAGTGCCGCAGCTTGCGTGAGGCCACTAATAGGGCGAGGATGAGTTTTTGAGGCATGGGGTACTGCGCCCTTGCGTCCCATAGCACCGTGCTGACGAAGTACATGGGATGCTCGACGAGGTTGAGGGTGCTGGCGCAGCTTGCATCCTCCAGAGGTCGAGGCGTCTCCTGAGATGGTGGAGCCCCTAGTGCTTGGTCGCTTGGAGAGGCCTCTCCTGCCCCGGGTGCATTCTCCTGCCGCGGCTGTTCCCCTCTGGCTGCGGTCGTGGTCCTCATGAGGTCCTCTTGGCTTTGCTTTGCTTCAACCCGGACGGTTACTGCGGCCTTGCTCCGGTGCTCCTCCCTGACCGCCACTAGGGCTGCGCTAGCGGAGTAGGGGGTGGCCGCAAGGTAGAGCACCAGGGGCTCCCGTGGACGCGGAGCTACCATCACTGGTGGGCTAGTAAGGTACCTCTTGAGATCTTGGAATGCCTTGTCGGCCTCTTCAGTCCATTCGAAGGGGCCCTTCTTCTTCATCAGCTTGAAGAAGGGAAGTGCTTGTTCCCCCAGCTTGGAGATGAAGCGCCCTAGCGTGGTTACACGCCCGGTGAGCTTCTGCATCTCTCTGAGGGTCCTTGGCGGGCTCATGTCTTCAACTGATTTGACCTTCTCCGGGTTGGCCTCGATGCCCTTGTGGGACACGAGAAAACCTAGGAGCTTGCCCGAGGGGACCCCAAACACGCACTTCTCCGGGTTGAGCCGTAGGTCCACTTCGTTGAGGCTCGCAAAGGTTTCTTCCAGGTCTTGTATTAGGGTTTTTGCCTCCCGGGACTTCACCACAATGTCGTCGACGTAAGCTTCAGCGTTCCTCCTGAGCTCCCGGCCTAAGGCGATGTGCATCAGCCGCTGAAAGGTTGCGCCTGCGTTGCGCAACCCAAATGGCATGCACGTGTAGCAGTACACTCCACATGGGGTCAGGAAAGCCATTTTTTACACGTCTTCTACCGCCATCTTGATCTGGTGATAGCCCGAGAAGGCATCTAGGAAGCACAATAGGTCACAGTCTTCGGTAGAGTCGACTATCTGGTCAATGAGGGGGAGCAGAAATGGATCCTGTGGGCAAGCTTTTTTGAGGTTGGTGAAGTCGACACACATGCGTTCCTTTCCTCTCTTTTTCGGCACAAGGACCGCATTAGCCAGCCAATCAGGGAAGCGGACCTTGCGGATAACTCCTGCCGCTTCTAGCTTCCGGGTCTCCTGAACGATGAAAGCTTGTTTCTAAGTGGACTGTCACCTCACCTTCTGCTTCATGGGACACACATTGGGGCACACGTTGAGGTGATGCTCAATCACACCCCTCGGGACCCCTGCTAACTGATTAGGTTCCCATGCGAACACCTTCTTGTTTGCACGCAGGAACCTCACCAGGGCCTTCTCCTGCTCGGGCTCGAGGTTGGCTCCTATGGTGAAGGTAGCGTCAGTGGACCCGTCCTCGTCGACCGGTACCTGCTTGGTTTCCGCCTTGTCTTGGGTGAACAACTACTTCTTTTTAGCCGGCGTAGCCCCCTTGGGCTCCAGGGCGTCGGTGCTGGTCGGCTACGCCACCACGGCCGCCCTGAAAGCAAGCTTGAGCGCCTGCAGCGCATCCCTTGTGTCTCCTGACATGGTAAGGATGTCGCTGCTCCCGGGAATCTTCATGAGGTTGTATGTCGGGTGAGTTGCTGCCGTGAACTGGGCCAAGGCCAGATAGCCGAGGATGGCGTTGTAGGGGAGGCCGACGGGGGCGATGTCGAAGTCGATCAGCTCTGTGCGGAAGTTGTCGTGGGTGCTGAAGGTCACTGGGAGGCGGATCTGTCCCAAGGAGGCGGTGGAACCGACTCCGACACCCGAGAAAGGCCTGCTAGGCAGAAGCCGGTCTAGCGGCACATGGAGGAGGCTGAAGGCCTCCACCGAGAGCATGTTGAGGCCGGCACCACCATCGATGAGGGTCCTGGTGACAGCCACCTGGCAGATGGTGGGGGTGCACAGCATCGGGAGCACGCCCGAACCGATGAGGTTGAAGGGGTGATCATCCGAGTCGAAGGTTAGATCGGCCTCGGGCTCCACCCAGCCCGAGGGGGCTTCTCGATGCTTGGAGGCGGTGCTGATCCGGCGGGTGAACGGCTTGACGTGGTGGCTCGAGGGTGGTGCCTGTGAGCCACCCAGCAGAGCTGCGACGACGGGCGGCACTGGTGCAGCATAACGGCAAGGAAGAGGTCGCGCAGCTCCTCCCAGGAGGTCACAAAAGCCGTCGGCAGGTGGAGGAGCCACGCGCGCGGGTCACTGGCGAGGGCCATGGGAAACCAGTTGGCCATCACCCGGTCGTCGCCCCCGTCTTTGAGGACGGCCTCCTCATACGCCAGCAGGAAAACCAGCGGATCCGTCGCGCCATTGTAGCGCGGCGGCATCTCAGGCTTGAACTTGTGTGGCCACTGCACCTGTCGCAAGGTGGGGGCCAAGGCTCGAAGCCCCCCAGCCCCAGTGCCGGCATTGGTTGCCGGAGCGGGCGGCGCGTTGTCGGCCATGAGGGCGAAACGCGATGTTGGTGGAGAGTGGGTCGTCAAGAGAGAGAACTCTGGCGCACCCCTACCTGGCGCGCCAAATGTCGGATTTCGGGTTCCGACAAACCCTTAAGGTTCGAACTCTGGGGTGCGCACAAAGATCTTTCCCCTACCGACTCGCGCTTCTATGGCTCGCAAGAAATCTAGGCTAGAAAGAAGAACACACAAAGGACACGAGGTTTATACTGGTTCGGTCCACCTATGCGGTGTAATACCCTACTCTATTGTGTGGTGTGGTGGATTGCCTCAAGGGCTGATGATGAACAATACAGGGGGAAGAACGGCCTCGCGAGAGGTGTTCTTGAGCTGGTGCGTTGTGTTCTACTCGGTCTGGATCCCCCTCCCTCTATGGTGGCTAGTCCTACTTATAGAGGCCCGGGTCCTCTTCCCAAAATATGAGCGGGAAGGGCGCCAACAATTGGCCATTTTGAAGGGGAACATCTAGTACAAGTTATCCTGACCAAAGGTGGTCTTCGGCTGCCAAAAGCACTAGTGATGATGCCGTCTTGGGCTCCACGATGACCTCCGTCCTGCCGCTCTGCTGGTCTTGGTCTCGTTGCACCGAAATGGTAACCTTTGCACGATGCCTTGGACTGTGCTTGTTCCCTTTGCACCAAAGGGGAAACAAGGACACTGCACAGGCCGGTGCCCGCCTGGCGCCCGCCTGATCTCGATCGTCATGGCTTGTGTCACGGGCTTCTCGCGAGGTGCCCCTGCCTTGATCTCTCCGCCTCCTTGCGAGCCTGCCTTATGAGGCTGCTCCTGAGGAAGCTTCCTGTTGTCCACCCCGCAGGGCTTGGCCCCTCGCGAGGGTCTTGAGTTTGAGCTGATGAAGCTGGGCCGCGCTGGACCCCACTCAAGCCACGCGGCAGGCCGCAGGCAGGCAAGTCTGGGACCCCCGTTCCCAGAACGCTGACAGACACCTCCTGAGCGAGTTCCTGAGCCTATTCCTAAACCAACTCCGAAGAAGAGGGGTATTCTATTTCTCAGTCCTGAAGATATGCAAGAGGCAAAGAAATCTATGAAAGAAAAAGGTATTAAAGCTGAAGATGTTAAGAATTTACCTCCTATTGAAGAAATACATGGTCTTAATTTACCGCCTGTTGAAGAAACATATGATCTTAATCCTTTACCTATTGAAGAAACGCATGGTCTTGATAACTCGATACATGTAGTAAAGGTAAATTCTCTCTATAGATATGATAAAGCTGAAATCCCATTTACTAAGTTTGCTAGCCCATGCTTAGATGAGTTTGATAAATTTATGGCTAAGCAAGAAGATTTTAATGCTTATCTTGGTAGACAATTGAAATACAATTCAAATATGCTTGAACACTTGGGTGATTATATGGCTAATGTCAAAGGTGAATTTAAACTTATTAGTAAACATGCTTCTATGGTTACCACTCAAGTAGAACAAGTACTTAAAGCTCAAAATGATTTGCCCAATGAATTGAATAACAAGAATAATGATAATGCTGTTAGAGTTATGACTAGATGTGGTAGAATGACTCAGGAACCTTTGTATCCTAAAGGCCACCCTAAGAGAATTGAGCAAGATTCTCAGAGAAATAATATAGATGCACCTAGTCCTTCTAAAAGGAAGAAAAATAAAAATGCTAGGACTTTGCATGCTTCTAGTGAACCTATTACTGAAACACCTGAGAATCCAAATGATATTTCTATCTCTGATGATGAAACACAATCTGGTAATGAACCTGAAACTAGTGTAATGTTAATGATAATGTTCATGATGATGCTCAACCTAGTAATGATAATGATATAGAAATTGATCCTGCTATTGATCTTGATAACCCACAATCAAAGAATCAACGTTATGATAAGAAAGACTTTGTTGCTAGGAAACACGGTGAGGAAAGAGAGACTTGGGTTCAGAAACCCATGCCTTTTCCTCCCAAACCATCCAAGAAAAAGGATGATGAGGATTTTGAGTGCTTTGTTGAAATGATTAGACCTATCTTTTTGCATATGTCATTAACTAATATGCTCAAAACCAATCCTTATGCTAAGTACATGAAAGATATTATTACAAATAAAAGAAAGATACCGAAAGCTGAAATTTCCACCATGCTTGCTAATTATACTTTTAAGGGTGGAATACCAAAGAAACTTGGAGATCCCGGTGTACCAACTATACCATGCTCCATTAAAAGAAACTATGTTAAAACTGCTTTATGTGATCTTGGACCCGGTGTCAGTGTTATGCCTCTCTCTTTATATCGTAGACTTGATTTGAATAAGTTGACACCTACTGAAATATATTTGCAAATGGCTGATAAATCAACTGCCATACCTGTCGGTATTTGTGAGGATGTGCCTGTTGTAGTTGCAAACATTACTATTTTAACGGACTTTGTTATTCTTGATATTCCCGAGGACGATAGTATGTCTATTATTCTTGGAAGACCCTTTTTGAACACTGCAGGGGCTGTTATTGATTGCACTAAAGGCAATGTCACTTTTCATGTTAATGGTAATGAGCATACGGTACACTTTCCGAGGAAACAACCTCAAGTCCATAGTATCAACTCTATTGGAAAAATCCCATCGATTATATTTGGACGTTTTGAATTTCCTCTTCCTACTGTCAAGAAGAAATATGATATTCTTATTATTGGGGGTGTGCATATCCCTGTTGAGGTAACATGGTGTTATTCTAAATTTCTCCAGTTCCATGTTATTCGGAATGAGTTCGTTAACAAGACTTGATCAACCTTGGTAGTGGATTCCTTTTGATGATCATGAGATGGATGAAACTAGAAGGCACAACCTTCTGTACCCCACTTT
Organism: Triticum aestivum; assembly: GCF_018294505.1. NCBI lineage: Eukaryota > Viridiplantae > Streptophyta > Magnoliopsida > Poales > Poaceae > Triticum > Triticum aestivum. The sequence continues at coordinate 486,197,670 of NC_057794.1, forward strand.
TACTTTTTGTTATTTATATTAAATAAAATAAAAATAATATTTTTCTGTCTGTTATCTGATTATCCGTGCAATATAAAAATACCCGGAAAATAAAAGTTCTCCAAATGCCCTAAAATTTAAATATGATTTTTTCTGGAATATTTGAGAATATTTGGCACTGAGAACACAGTAGGGGGGTCAACCACCTGCCCACGAGGGTGGAGGGCGCGCCCTACCCCCTGGGCGCGCCCCCCTGCCTCGTGGGCCCACGGTGGCCCTCCTCCACTTATCCTTTCACCCACACACTCCTTCTTCCTCCCCCAAACACGAATAACCAGCTCAAACCCAAGTCCAAGCTCGTTTTGCTGCCATTTTCGATCTCCTTGCTCAAAGCACCTCTCACAAAACTGCTTGGGGAGATTGTTCCTTGGTATGTGGCTCCTCCATTGGTCCAATTAGTTTTTGTTCGAGTGCTTTATTCATAACAAAGAGTCTCTTGTGTCCCCAACACACCCAATACAATGGTAAATTGTATAGGTGCACTAGTTCGACGAAGAGATGGTGATACAAGTGGTATATGGATGGTAGATAAAGATTTTTGCAATCTGAAAAAAATATAAAAACATCAAGGTAACTAATGGTAAAAGTGAGCGTAAACGGTATTGGAATGCGTTGAAACAAGACCTAGGGTTCTACTTTCACTAGTGCAAGTTCTCTCAGCAATAATAACATAATTGGATCACATAACTATCCCTCAACATGCAATAAAGAGTCACTCCAAAGTCACTAATAGCGGAGAAGAAACGAAGAGATTATGGTAGGGTACGAAACCACCTCAAAGTTATTCTTTCCAATCAATCCGTTGGGCTATTCCTATAAGTGTCACAAACAGCCCTAGAGTTCGTACTAGAATAACACCTTAAGACACAAATCAACCAAAACCCTAATGTCACCTAGATACTCCAATGTGACCTCAAGTATCCGTGGGTATGATTAGACGATATGCATCACACAGTCTCAGATTCATCTATTCAACCAGCACATAGAACCTCAAAGAGTGCCCCAAAGTTTCTACTAGAGAGTCAAGACGAAAATGTGTGCCAACCCCTATGCATAGGTTCATGGGCGGAACCCGCAAGTTGATCACCAAATCATACATTAAGTGGATCAATAGAATACCCCATTGTCACCACGGGTATCCCAAGCAAGACATACATCAAGTGTTCTCAAATCCTTAAAGACTCAATCCGATAAGATAAGTTCAAAGGGAAAACTCAATCCATTACAAGAGATTAGAGGGGGAGAAACATCATAAGATCCAACTATAATAGCAAAGCTCGCGATACATCAAGATCGTATCACCTCAAGAACACGAGAGAGAGAGAGAGAGAGAGAGAGAGAGAGATCAAACACATAGCTACTGGTACATACCCTCAACCCCAAGGGAGAACTACTCCCTCCTCGTCATGGAGAGCACCGGGATTATGAAGATGGCCACCGGTGAAGGGTTCCCCCTCCGGCAGAGTGCCGGAACGGATCTAGATTGGTTTTCGGTGTCTACGGAGGCTTCTGGCAGCGGAACTCCTGATCTATTGTCGTCTTCGATAGTTTTAGGGTATATGGATATATATAGGCAGAAGAAATACATCAGGGGAGCCACGAGGGGCCGACGAGGGTGGAGGGCACGCCCAGGGGGTGGGCGCGCCCCCTACCTCGTGCCTTCCTCGTTGCTTCCCTTACGTACGCTCCAAGTCTTCTGGATTGCTTCTGTTCCAAAAGTAAGTTCCGTGAAGTTTCAGGTAAATTGGACTCCATTTGATTTTCCTTTTCTGCGATACTCTAAAACAAGGAAAAAACAGAAACTAGCACTGGGCTCTAGGTTAATAGGTTAGTCCCAAAAATAATATAAAGGTGTATAATAAAGCCCATAAACATCCAAAACAGATAATATAATAGCATGGAACAATAAAAAATTATAGATACGTTGGAGACGTATCAACATCGCCAAGCTTAATTCCTGCTCGTCCTCGAGTAGGTAAATGATAAAAACAAATTTTTTGATGTGGAATGCTGCCTAACATATTTATCCATGTAATTCTCTTTATTGTGGCAAGAATATTCAGATCCATAAGATTCAAGACAAAAGTTTAATATTGACATAAAAATAATAATACTTCAAGCATACTAGAAAAGCAATCATGTCTTCTCAAAATACCATGGCCAAAGAAAGCTATCCCTACAAAATCATATAGTCTGGCTATGCTCTATCTTCACTGTGGGAGTCCTAGATTAGGGGGTCTCCGGACAGCCGGACTATGTCCATTGACCGGACTGTTAGACTATGAAGATACAAGATTGAAGACTTTGTCTCGTGTCCGGATGGGACTCTACTTGGCGTGGAAGGCAAGCTAGGCAATACGTATATGGATATCTCCTCCTTTGTAACCGACCTTGTGTAACCCTAACCCTCTCCGGTGTCTATATAAACCGGAGGGTTTTAGTCCGTAGGACAACAATCACAACATACAATCATACCGTAGGCTAGCTTCTAGGGTTTAGCCTCTCTGATCTCGTGGTAGATCTACTCTTGTAACACCCATATCATCAATATCAATCAAGCAGGACGTAGGGTTTTACCTCCATCAAGAGGGCCCGGACCTGGGTAAAACTTTGTGTCCCTTGCCTCCTGTTACCATCTGGCCTAGATGCACAGTTCAGGACCCCCTACCCGAGATCCGCCGGTTTTGACACCGACATTGGTGCTTTCATTGAGAGTTCCTCTGTGTCGTCGCCGTTAGGCTTTATGGCTCCTACTATCATCGGTAGCGATGCGGTCCAGGGTGAGACTTTTCTCCCCAGACAGATCTTCGTATTTGGCGGCTTTGCACTGCGGGCTAATTCGCTTGGCCATCTGGAGCGGATTGAAAGCTACGCCCCTGGCCATCAGGTTAGATTTGGAAGTTTGAACTACATAGCCGACATCCGCGGAGACTTGATCTTCGACGGATTGAGCCACAGCCGGGCGCGCCGCACTGTCTCGATGGGCATGACCTAGCTGCCGCCGGACGGTACTCCAGAGGCCGCGCCCACACCAGCTCCGACCCTTAGCTCGGAGCCAACTGCGCCAATCGAGGACGGGTGGCTAGACACCGCCTCAAGGGCTGCAGTCTCGACAGTGATCGAGCCAAACACCAGCATAATCCTCTGCGCAACCCGTGACTCCAAGGTGCCGGACTCTCTTCCGAACCCCGAACCATCCGCCCCCTGCCAATCGAATCCGAGTGGGCCCCGATCATGGAATTCACCGCCGCAGATATCTTTCAGCACTCGCCCTTCGGCGACATTCTGAATTCACTAAGGTCTCTGTCTTTGTCAGGAGAGCCCTGGCCGGATTATGGCCAACAGGACTGGGATGCGGACGACGAAGAAATTCGACGCCCACCCACCACCCACTTTGTAGCCACTGTCGATGATTTAACTGACATGCTCGACTTCGACTCCAAAGACATCGATGGTATGGATGACGATGTAGGAGACGAACATGAACCAACACCTATAGGGAACTGGAAAGCCACCTCATCGTATGACATATACATGGTGAATACACCCAATGAAGGCAACGACGACGAGATAGCGGAGGATGACCCCTCCAAGAAGCAACCCAAGCGCCAGCGTCAGCGGCGCCGCTCTAAGTCCCGCCAAAGCAAAAGTGGTGATACCAGCGCAGGAGATAATAACACTCCGGATAGCGCTGAAGACAACGAAAACCCCATCCAGCAAGAGTTAGATCAGGAGGATGAAGGTGCCAGCTCTCCTGAGAGAGCGGCTGGCAGAGAGGAGGATGATGACAATTACATGCCCCCCTCCGAAGACGAGGCAAGCCTCGGCAACGATGAATTCGCCGTACCAGAGGATCCCGTCGAACAAGAGTGCTTCAAGCGTAGGCTTATGGCCACGGCAAATAGCCTGAAGAAAAAGCAGCAGCAGCTTCAAGCTGGTCAAGATCTGCTAGCTGACAAATGGATTGAAGTCCTCGCAGCCGAGGAATATAAACTCGAGCATCCCTCCAAGAGTTACCCAAGGCGCAGGTTACTACCCCTACTGGAGGAAGAAGCGTATGATACGGCTGACCGGCCACCTCGTGGCCGCAATAGAGAGGCATTCCTGCCGTAAGCTTAGCCTCCACCCCAACACCATCCAAATAAAAAGGCATGGGGAGATACGCCAGACCTGCGAGACATATTGGAGGACAAAGCAAAGCACTAAAGATCAATCTACGGATCACGAGGGCGCACCACTCTACTAGACGGTAAACGTCACATAGGATACAGTAAAAGAAAATCTGGCCGGGCCGAACACAGCGGGTAGGACCCATACAACCTGTGTCGCGATATAGCCCAATACAGAGGCGCCACACACCCCTTATGTTTCATAGACGAAGTAATGGAACATCAATTCCCAGAAGGTTTCAAACCTGTAAACATTGAATCATACGACGGCACAACAGATCCCGCGGTATGGATTGAGGACTTCCTCCTCCACATCCACATGGCCCGCGGTGATGACTTACATGCAAAAATAATATAAAGCTATCCCAAAAATAGGTTAGTCCCAAAAATAATATAAAGGTGTATAATAAAGCCCATAAACATCCAAAACAGATAATATAATAGCATGGAACAATCAAAAATTATAGATACGTTGGAGACGTATCAACATCGCCAAGCTTAATTCCTGCTCGTCCTCGAGTAGGTAAATGATAAAAACAAATTTTTTGATGTGGAATGCTGCCTAACATATTTATCCATGTAACTCTCTTTATTGTGGCAAGAATATTCAGATCCATAAGATTCAAGACAAAATTTTAATATTGACATAAAAATAATAATACTTCAAGCATACTAGAAAAGCAATCATGTCTTCTCAAAATAACATGGCCAAAGAAAGCTATCCCTACAAAATCATATAGTCTGGCTATGCTCTATCTTCACTGTGGGAGTCCTGGATTAGGGGGTCTCCGGACAGCCGGACTATGTCCATTGGCCGGACTGTTAGACTATGAAGATACAAGATTGAAGACTTCGTCTCGTGTCCGGATGGGACTCTACTTGGCGTGGAAGGCAAGCTAGGCAATACGTATATGGATATCTCCTCCTTTGTAACCGACCTTGTGTAACCCTAACCCTCTCCGGTGTCTATATAAACCGGAGGGTTTTAGTCCGTAGTACAACAATCACAACATACAATCATATCGTAGGCTAGCTTCTAGGGTTTAGCCTCTCTGATCTCGTGGTAGATCTACTCTTGTAACACCCATATCATCAATATCAATCAAGCATGACGTAGGGTTTGACCTCTATCAAGAGGGCCCGAACCTAGGTAAAACTTCGTGTCCCTTGCCTCCTGTTACCATCCGGCCTAGACGCACAGTTCGGGACCCCCTACCCGAGATCCGCCGGTTTTGACACCGACATTCACCACACACAATATTTAAATCATTCACAACCCTGATGACAAGCCAAGCAATTGTTTCATACTTTTAGTGTTCTCAAACTTTTTCAATCTTCACGCAATACATGAGCGTGAGCCATGGATATAGCACTATAGGTGGAATAGAATGGTGGTTGTGGAGAAGACAAAAAGGAGAAGAAAGTCTCACATCAACTAGGCGTGGGCTATGGAGATGCCCATCAATAGATATCAATGTGAAACAGTAGGGATTGCCATGCAACGGATGCACTAGAGCTATAAGTGTATGAAAGATCAACAAAAGAAACTAGTGGGTGTGCATCCAACTTGCTTGCTCACGAAGATCTAGGGCATTTTGAGGAAGCCCATCCTTGGAATATACAAGCCAAGTTCTATAATGAAAGATTCCCATTAGTATATGAAAGTGACAACATAGCAGACTCTCTATCATGAAGATCATGGTGCTACTTTGAAGCACAAGTGTGGTAAAAGGATAGTAACACTGTCCCTTCTCTATTTTTCTCTCATTTTCTTATTTGGGCCTTTCTCCTTTTTTATGGCCTCTTTTTTTCTCTTTTTTTATTTGGGCTTCTTTGGCCTCTTTTATTTATTTATTTTCATCCGGAGTCTCATCCCGACTTATGGGGGAATCATAGTCTCCATCATCCTTTCCTCACTGGGACAATGCTCTAATAATGATGATCATCACACTTTTATTTTCTTACAACTCAAGAATTACAACTTGATACTTAGAAAAAAATATGACTCTATATGAATGCCTCTGGCGGTGTGGGATGTGCAATGATGCATGAGTGACATGTATGAAAGGATTATGAACGGTGGCTTTGCCACAAATACAATGTCAACTACATGATCATGCAAAGCAATATGACAATGATGGAGTGTGTCATAAAAAACAGAACAGTCTGTAGTAATCTGTGACTAACACAAACTTCTAAAACCCTAAAAATTCTATAAATAAATTTCTGGACGTGAGTAATTTATCTATTAATCATCTGAAAAAATAATTAACTAAATAGCACTCTCCAATAAAGGATGGCAGCAATTCTCGTGAGCGCTAAAGTTTCTGTTTTTTACAGCAAGACCAACAAGACTTTCCGCAAGTCTTCCCAACGGTTCTACTTGGCACAAACACTAACTAAAACATAAAAACTAAAGCATAACATAGGCTACATGAATTATTTATTGCTAAACAGGAGCAAAAAGCAAGGAACAAAAATAAAATTGGGTTGCCTCCCAACAAGCGCTATCGTTTAACGCCCCTAGCTAGGCATGATGATTTCAATGATGCTCACATAAAAGATAAAAATTGAAACATAAAGAGAGCATCAAGAAGAATATGACTAGCACATTTAAGTCTAACACACTTACTATGCATAGGGATTTTGTGAGCAAACAATTTATGGGGACAATAATCAACTAGCATAGGAAGGCAAAACAAGCATAACTTTGAAACTTTAAGCACATAGGGAGGAAACTTGATATTATTGCAATTCCTACAAGTATATATTCCTCCTTCATAATAATTTTCAGTAGCATCATGAATGAATTCAACAATATAATTATCACATAAAGCATTCTTTTCATGATCTACAAGCATAGAATTTTTATTACTCTCCACATAATCAAACTTCTTCTCATGAATAATAGTGTGAGCAAACTCAACAAAATAATTATCATGTGAGGCATAATCCAATTGAAAACTAAAATCATGATGACAAGTTTCATGGATATCATTATTCTTTATAGCATACAAGTCATCACAATAATCATCATAGATAGCAACTTTGTTCTCATAATCAATTGGAATCTCTTCCGAATTAGTGGATTCATCACAAAATAAAGTCATGACCTCTCAAATTCCAATTTCATCAATATAATCATCATAATAAATTTGCTCATCAAAGCTTGGGGGACAAAAATATCATCTTCATCAAACATAGCTTCCCCAAGCTTGTGGCTTTGCATATCATTAGCATCATGGATATTCAAGGAATTCATACTAACAACATTGCAATCATGCTCATCATACAAAGATTTAGTGCCGAACATTTTAATGCATTCTTATTCTAACACTTTGGCACAATTATCGGAATCCTTATTCTCACGAAAGACATTAAAAAGATGAAGCGTATGAGGCAAACTCAATTCCATATTTTTTGTAGTTTTCTTTTATAAACTAAACTAGTGCTAAAACAAGAAACAAAAAGATTCAATTGCAAGATCCAAAGATATACCTTCAAGCGCTAACCTCCCCGGCAACGGCGCCAGAAAAGAGCTTGATGTCTACTACACAACCTTCTTCTTGTAGACGTTGTTGGGCCTCCAAGTGCAGAGGTTTGTAGGACAGTAGCAAATTTCCCTCAAGTGGATGACCTAAGGGTTATCAATCCGTAGGAGGCGTAGGATGAAGATGGTCTCTCTCAAGCAACCCTGCAACCAAATAACAAAGAGTCTCTTGTGTCCCCAACACACCCAATACAATGGTAAATTGTATAGGTGCACTAGTTCGGTGAAGAGATGGTGATACAAGTGGTATATGGATGGTAGATAAAGGTTTTTGCAATCTGAAAATATAAAAACAGCAAGGTAACTAATGGTAAAAGTGAGTGTAAACGGTATTGCAATGCGTTGAAACAAGGCCTAGGGTTCATACTTTCACTAGTGCAAGTTCTATCAACAATAATAACATAATTGGATCACATAACTATCCCTCAACATGCAACAAAGAGTCACTCCAAAGTCACTAATAGCGGAGAACAAACGAAGAGATTATGGTAGGGTACGCAACCACCTCAAAGTTATTCTTTCCAATCAATCCACTGGGCTATTCCTATAAGTGTCACAAACAACCCTAGAGTTCGTACTAGAATAACACCTTAAGACACAAATCAACCAAAACCCTAATGTCACCTAGATACTCCAATGTCACCTCAAGTATCCGTGGGTATGATTATACGATATGCATCACACAATCTCAGATTCATGTATTCAACCAACACATAGAACCTCAAAGAGTGCCCCAAAGTTTCTATCGGAGAGTCAAGACGAAAACATGTGCCAACCCCTATGCATAGGTTCATGGGCAGAACCCGCAAGTTGATCACCAAAACATACATCAAGTGGATCAATAGAATACCCCATTGTCACCACAGGTATCCCACGCAAGACATACACCAAGTGTTCTCAAATCCTTAAAGACTCAATACGATAAGATAACTTCAAAGGGAAAACTCAATCCATTACAAGAGAGTAGAGGGGGAGAAACATCATAAGATCCAACTATAATAGCAAAGCTCGCGATACATCAAGATCGTATCACCTCAAGAACACGAGAGAGAGAGATCAAACACATAGCTACTGGTACATACCCTCAGCCCCGAGGGAGAACTACTCCCTCCTCATCATGGAGAGCTCTGGGATGATGAAGATGGCCACCGGTGAAGGGTTCCCCCTTCGGTAGGGTGCCGGAACGGGTCTAGATTGGTTTTCTGTAACATCCCAAATTTCCTATTTGGAATGTTTTACAATTATAGCTAAGCATCCTATGCACCCTGTTTGAATTGAATGCCATTTGAAGTTTCAGAGAATTTTGAGTTTTGAATTTGAATTTCAAACTTTGGCATGTGGGAAACATTTCAAAAACTAAGCCTGATAAATACTTGATCAAAAGTATGAGAGGAGCAAACATGACACTCCAAAAACATCAGAGGAAACAATGCCAAAGGATTTGGATTCAAATCTGAATTTTATTTGAATTTGAAAAAAATGGATTTTTATAAAGTTTGGATTTTGCCTTTGGAAAAAATGTTCAAATGAAAGGGAATATTCCCCTGATCATTTTGGTATATATATACCCTATATAAAATATTTATAGATAATGCTTTATTTTTTTGTTTTTGTTTTATAAAAAAAAACCCCGGGGCGCCAGCCAGGCCACCCCAGGCCCAGCCAGCGCCGCACCCCTCCCCTCCCCGCCTGGCCCAAGCCAGCCGGCCCACTCGGCCAACAGGCCAGCCGAGCCAGGCCAGCCCAGCTCCACCCGCCCCGTCTTCCCCAACCCCTCGCCCACGCCACGACCTCGCCGGAGATCGACCGGATCCCGAAGGATCCGGGATCCCCCGATCGCCCCGATCCCCTTCCGAAGCTCGCCGGACCCCCAGGCTATAAAGCCTAGCCCCTCCGCACCCCATTCCCCCCC
>NC_057794.1:486208169-486216360 GCF_018294505.1 Triticum aestivum
GTCAGAATAGTAAATCTGCTATAACTTTAGTTAGAAAAATTATTTTTGCATGATTCCTTTTGACCCAACTTTATTTTGTCATTGCCAAACCCTAGAAATTAACTTTGGTATTTTAGGATTAATAAATAATTAGTTTAAAGCAGAATCCTATTAATCCTAATTAATTAACTAGTTCCTGTTTTCCTATTAAATTAATTAGTAAATTAATTTATTTTTAACTTGTGATTAGTTATTCAGGGTTAGTTTCTGTCATCCTAATAGTTGAACTTTTATTTATAATTAATAAAAGTTTGTAAATTATTTTTTTAATAGAAATTGGATTAGACCTAAAATGAGTTTTATAATAGCTTTTTAATTAATTCTTTTTGCTCCTAGTTGCTTAGTGAAACCTTTTCTGTTAAGTTAACTTAAAACCATGATTAGGTTATATTAAGGAATTTTTATTATATAAAAACTATTATTTTTTTGCTATGGTTGAAGTAGGGAAACTTTGAGTGATTTTTCTTTGAGTTTTCCTTTGGTTTTGGTTTTGGTTGCTTTGTTGTGTTAGGTTACTTTTGTTATGTTGTGTTATGTGATCCTATTGTTTTGCTTATTGTGTTCATTGTTTGTCTCGGTAGAGTTTCCGGAGTGCGAAGCTTGCTACTACGACTCTTTAACTTACGAGGATCATCAGCAAGGCAAGTCTTGATCATGTTATTTCTATACCTATGTTTTTGTGCATTAGAATTGTCACCACTCCACCACGCATGCAGTAGTGAAATCTTGAAGTCATTAAACTTGAGTAGTATCACGTGGTAGGATGAACCAATCCCCTTGTTACCATGACCCCGGGACGAAGTAGTTTATTTTGCTATGCTCGTAGACGGGTTTTGGGTTGAGTGAAATTCATAAGCAAGATGTGAGAGTCAATGATGATGACAACCCCATGAACTACAATGATCAAGAAGGACTTCGGAAAATCACTACTGGGTGGAGGACGGTTGACGGGCACCCTGGAGCACCAAGTGGTGGCCGGGATGCATGGAGAAGCGCCATGACATCCTGCGGAAAGCTTCACCCAGCCACGAAGAGAAGGATGGATGCCCCATGACCGGAAGCTTACCTGTGCAGCCGCAAGCCATTATGGGCTCTGGCTGGGTTGACCCTAGTAGTGACGCTGGTTGGACGGTACTACGAGATGTAGAAGAACGGTAGGATTGGATGGGTACCGGCAGTAGCCAGAAGAACTCTTCGGAAGACCCTGTTTCATTCGTCCCGTCTTCAAACACCATGAAGTGCGAAGACTTTAAAAGGAGGGAATGATTCTTGTGGGGGAAAGTGCGCAAACCTCTGCAGAGTTTAAAGATCTAATCGATTAGCCGTGTCCCCGGTTACGGACATTTGAGCCTCTGGAACTTGGAAGTATTCGGAATTCTCAACACTGAAACTAATGAATTAATTTGAGGGGTTTATGACTTAATAATTTGGGAACGAGATATTGGTTGGCGGAACCATCTCTATAACTACCAACAATTTATAGTAATTTGCAAACAAGTCCACTGTAGTAGGATAAAATTGGCTTTACGCAAAATGATGAAACTTAGAGCTCCACAGCCAAAATGCATATAGTGTAGTAACTTTATTATTGTTATTCTTCATGACTTGCCAGCTTATTCCAAAAGCTGACCTACATGGCTGCAACGTCTTATGTTGCAGAGGTATTTTCCGATCAGGAGTGAGGCTACGCTCCGCACTTGGCGATTGCCCTTTGGAGTCGGATGGACTCGCTTTACCTTCGACACTTCCGCAGCATTAGTAGTTTATTTCTCATGAGTTGGCCTTGAGCCGAATTTATTCCCTTGTAATAAAGACTCTATGTGAGAATCGTGTAATAAAATTCAGGTGTGATTGAACTTTGATTACTTTACCGATGTACTGTGAGTACCAGCATGATCTTGGGATGGTACAGACACAGAGATTTGACCGATTTTGGGTCAGGTCGCTACAGAGATGGTATCAGAGCACACGCTGACCGTAGGATCGTAACCCCTAGGATCGGAAAGCCATTAGCAGAGACCATTTACTTTAAATCCTTTTCATTCCGTAAACTCTCCCCTGTTCTATTCTGACTCTTCTCCCCTTTGCAACATTCTAGATGGCCGCCGAGTTCACCCCAGTTTTGCTACCGGAGTTTTGCCAGCCCGATGAGACGATGCCCTTTGGTAGGAAGCTGGTCCAGATGGTAAAGAAGCTGAAGATAGCTCTGCCCTCGATCACCGGGAAGCCAACCAATGCACTTCCGACGGACACCCGCTACAGGATTGAAGTGCATATCCCAGGGAGAACCTTTGGAGGACACACGGAGCCTATCAACTTTGAGTTCACCGAGTTCAACTGGATCATCGGAAGGGACGTGGCGATCTATCGAGCACTTGGACATCTCCGAGAGGAGTACAGGGCCGAGCTCGATCACTCAGACCTCGCCATGGTTTCTCGCAGGGCAAGGAATGGAGATATCATCCGTACCATTGAGGACGATTCCACTCTCTCATACATCCAGGACTTGGAGTGTCTTCTCAGGAAACGAGAGATTCAGACTCGCCGTAACTCGAAGACACACCGGAAGCTTTTGTTCCGCGAACTGGAACTAGAGGAGAAGGCACGCGCAGACTTCCTTGACCATGAGGAAGAAATCACGGACTTCATGGAGATAGTCGACGACCTGAAGATGAAGCTTGCCGCGATAGAGGAAAAGATGGACTTGGGAGAGGACCTTTATCCGAGTGGAGATGAAGGACCCCTCGTGAGCAATGATCAGGATTTTGAAGGGAGTACCACTGAAGGAAACCCCAAGAGGAGGCGCCACTGATGAAGACTTTTTTAGTCGACCACCATGTTATCTTTTACTTTTTCGACGATCAGTTAGGCCGATGTTTTTCCTTCGATTAGTCATGAGCTTTTGTAATCGAGATTGAACCATGTTTGAATGGAATGAATAAATGATTGGTGTGTTATATGATTGTGCATTCATATGGGTAGTGTTATTCCTCATAGACCATTGTTCTATTCTAATTTCTCATCCACTCCAAAACACCAGATGCCTCCGAGACGTGACACTGGTTTCCCGCCGGAGCTCACCCAGCTGCTCCAGCAGCAGAATGCACTGATGCAGCTCCTTATTCAGAATCAGAACAACACCGCCAACAATCCACCGCCACCACCCACTGTGGACAACTTGACTCGATTTCTGAGGTTGAATCCGCCAGTGTTCTCTAGTAGCACTGAGCCAATTGTGGCTGATGATTGGCTCCGCAAAGTCGGAAGAGAGCTAGTCACCGTTGGATGCACTGATGCTGAGAAGGTGCGCTTTGCCGCACATCAACTTGATGGACCTGCAGCTTCTTGGTGGGAGAACTACACCGCCACTTATCCCATTGGTGCTATCACATGGGATCAGTTCCAGCAGGCCTTCCGCACTGCTCATGTCTCAGCTGGAGCCATGAGTCTGAAGAAGCGTGAGTTCCGCAACTTACGCCAGGGGAACGGTACTGTGGCACAGTACGTGGATGAATTCAGCAAGCTTGCTCGCTATGCCCCTGATGATGTGGCCACAGATGCCGCCAAGCAGGAGAAGTTCCTCGAGGGACTCAATGATGAACTGAGCATGCAGCTCATTGTGGCTACCTTCAACAACTACCAGGAGCTGGTAGACAAGGCCACCATTCTTGAAGGCAAGCAGCAGCAGATAGAAAGCCGCAAGCGGAAGTACAGCCAGGGGAAACACAACTCCGGAGCTCAGCAGAAGCCCCGTTATGCACCATACTCAGGAGGGCACACCCATCATAACCATGGAGGTCATAACCATGGAGGAAATGGGAACAACCGTCACCAGGACAACAAGTCAGGCAATGGCAATCAGCATCGTTCTGCCCCGGCTCCGAAGGATCTGAGCCACATCACCTGTTTCAAGTGCCAGAAGACAGGGCACTACGCCACCGACTACCCGGAGGCCAAGCAGAGGAATGGAAATGGCAATGGAGGCTCAGCGAAGAAGCCCAATCCGTTCCCTCGTGCTCAGGTGAACCACATCGACGTGGAGGACGTCTATGATCAGCCAGACACTGTGGTTGGTAAGTTTTTATTGAATTCACGTTCAGTATTGGTACTCTTTGATTCTGGTGCAACGCATTCATTCATATCAAGGGTAGTTGTGGAAAAGTACGGGTTGCCCACTAAAACCCTTAGAAGCCCCCTTCGCGTCAGTTCTGCAGGAGGAGAAATGATGGCAGGCTTAGGCTGTCATGCAACCCTCAACATCGGGAACCATAAATTTCCCGCAGACCTCATAGTGTTGGAAACCCAGACCTTGGATGTAATCCTAGGCATGGATTGGTTGACGAAGTTTGAAGGGAACATAGACTGTGCCCGCAAGTCGATTCTGCTCACCACCCCGGAGCAGAAGAGGATCAAGTATGTAGCCAGGCATAGCCAGATGAAGAATCAGGTGCATTCCCTCACGGGAGTTGTTCAGGAGGAAGTGCCAGTAGTGCAAGACTTTCCCGATGTGTTTCCGGAGGAATTACCAGGAATGCCACCGGACAGGGACATTGAATTTCTGATTGAGTTGTTGCCCGGCACAACCCCAATATCCAAGAGACCTTATCGGATGCCACCGAACGATTTGAAGGAGATCAAGAACCAAATTAATGAGCTGTTGGAGAAGGGATATATTCGGCCAAGCTCATCACCTTGGGGAGCCCCAGTTCTTTTGGTAGAGAAGAAGGATGGAGCCTTGAGAATGGTTGTTGATTATCGTTCGTTGAACGACGTGACCATCAAGAACAAGTACCCTCTACCGATGATTAATGATCTATTTGATCAGCTAGTTGGAGCCAAGGTATTCTCCAAGATCGATCTTCGATCAGGGTATCATCAGTTGAAGATCCGTGAAAAGGATATACCCAAAACAGCATTCACTACCAGGTATGGTTTATATGAGTATACCGTCATGTCGTTTGGATTGACTAATGCTCCTGCATACTTCATGAATTTGATGAACAAGGTATTTATGGAATATCTGGACAAGTTTGTCGTGGTGTTCATCGATGATATACTGATTTTCTCCAAGAGCGAGGAAGAGCATAAGGAACATTTGCGTCTAGTTCTGGAGAAACTTCGAGAACATCAGTTGTATGCCAAGTTCAGTAAATGTGAATTCTGGCTGAAGGAAGTCGGATTCCTCGGACATGTTATTTTAGGAGAAGGAATAGCAGTTGACCCCACCAAGGTTGTATCAGTCACCGATTGGCAGTCACCCACCACAGTCAAGGAGATCCGCAGTTTTCTCGGACTCGCAGGATATTATCGGAGGTTTATTGAGAATTTCTCGAAGATTGCCAAGCCCATGACTGAGCTGTTGAAGAAGGAAGCCAAGTATGTTTGGACCGAGGCTTGTGAAGCCAGTTTTCAGGAATTGAAGAAACGTTTGGTTACAGCCCCAGTACTGATTTTGCCGGACATACACAAGGATTACCAGGTATATTGTGACGCTTCTCGTCAGGGACTCGGAGGAGTACTCATGCAGGAAGGAAAAGTTGTAGCTTATACCTCCAGACAGCTACGACCACACGAGCTGAATTATGCCACACATGATTTGGAGTTAGCAGCCGTAGTGCATGCACTCAAGACCTGGAGACATTTCCTCATCGGAAACCGTTGTGATGTTTACACAGATCACAAGAGCTTGAAGTATATTTTCACACAGAAGGAATTGAATCTCAGGCAGAGGAGATGGCTAGAATTGATAAAGGACTATGACATGAGATTGCATTACCACCCCGGTAAAGCTAATGTTGTAGCAGATGCTTTGAGTCGTAAGAGTTATGTGAATACTCTTACAGCAGGAGGATTACCCCAGGAATTAGTCGATGACCTCAGAAATCTCCGACTGGAGATAGTTCCGAGAGGATTTGTGGCAACTCTGGAAGTACAGTCCACTTTGGCCGAAAGGATTCGTGAAGCCCAGAAGTCGGACAAGGGAATTGATGAGATAAAGCAAAAGATGGAGGAAGGAAAAGCTAAAGGATTCCATAAGGATGAACACGGAACTATATGGTTTGAGGATCGTATTCATGTGCCCAATGATCCCGAACTCAAGAAGCTAATTCTTCAGGAGGCTCATGATTCACCGTACTCGATTCACCCCGGCAACACCAAGATGTACCTGGATTTGAAGCAAAGTTTCTGGTGGACAGGTATGAAGAAGGAAATTGCCGAGTATGTAGCCGTATGCGATGTTTGTCAACGAGTGAAGGCAGAACATCAGAAGCCAGCAGGGTTACTTCAACCTTTGCCGATTCCCGATTGGAAATGGGAGAAACTTGGTATGGATTTCATCACAGGATTACCCAGGACCCGTTCAGGTTATGATTCCATCTGGGTAGTGGTTGATCGTTTGACCAAGGTAGCACACTTCATTCCCGTGAAGACTACCTATACCAGTGCTAAGTTGGCCAAGATATACATGACCAGGATCGTATGTCTGCATGGAGTTCCGAGGAAAATCGTGTCTGATAGAGGAACACAGTTTACCTCAAAGTTTTGGAAGCAGTTGCATGAAACTTTGGGTACAAGGCTGGAATTTAGTATAGCTTTTCATCCGCAGACAGATGGACAGACCGAGAGAGTCAACCAGATTCTGGAGGATATGTTGAGAGCTTGTGTGCTAGACTATGGGTCTAGCTGGGATGATAATTTGCCATACGCAGAGTTCTCGTACAACAACAGTTATCAATCCAGTTTGAAGATGGCCCCTTTCGAAGCTCTATACGGAAGGAGGTGCAGAACACCATTGCTGTGGGATAGTGTTGGAGATCGATCACTTTTCGGTCCCGACCTTATCAGGGATTCCGAAGAGAAAGTCAAACTGATTCGAGACAGACTCAAGATAGCACAGTCGCGACAGAAGAGTTATGCCAACAGTAAGCGCAAGGAGGTAACTTACGAAGTCGGAGACCGAGCATATCTTCGTGTGTCTCCACTTCGTGGGATCAAGAGGTTTGGAGTCAAAGGAAAGTTAGCACCCCGATTCATTGGCCCATACAAAATCCTCGAACGTCGTGGACAGGTTGCGTACAAGTTGGAATTGCCGGAAGGATTGTCCGGAGTTCATGATGTCTTCCATGTTTCTCAGCTGAAGAAGTGTCCTGCCGACATGGCCGATGTTCCGTTGAGAGACACAGTGCCCCTAGAGGCCATACAGCTTGATAGTGATCTGACTTACAAGGAGAAACCCGTCCGTATTCTCGAGACTGCAAGCAGAGTCACCCGCAGCAAGGTCATCAAGTTTTGCAAGGTGCTGTGGAGTCACCACACCGAGGAAGAAGCCACCTGGGAACGCGAAGAAGATCTTCGTCGAGACCATCCGCACCTATTTGCTAGCCAACCCGAATCTCGAGGGCGAGATTCATCTTAAGGTGGGTAGGTTTGTAACATCCCAAATTTCCTATTTGGAATGTTTTACAATTATAGCTAAGCATCCTATGCACCCTGTTTGAATTGAATGCCATTTGAAGTTTCAGAGAATTTTGAGTTTTGAATTTGAATTTCAAACTTTGGCATGTGGGAAACATTTCAAAAACTAAGCCTGATAAATACTTGATCAAAAGTATGAGAGGAGCAAACATGACACTCCAAAAACATCAGAGGAAACAATGCCAAAGGATTTGGATTCAAATCTGAATTTTATTTGAATTTGAAAAAAATGGATTTTTATAAAGTTTGGATTTTGCCTTTGGAAAAAATGTTCAAATGAAAGGGAATATTCCCCTGATCATTTTGGTATATATATATACCCTATATAAAATATTTATAGATAATGCTTTATTTTTTTGTTTTTGTTTTATAAAAAAAAACCCCCGGGGCGCCAGCCAGGCCACCCCAGGCCCAGCCAGCGCCGCACCCCTCCCCTCCCCGCCTGGCCCAAGCCAGCCGGCCCACTCGGCCAACAGGCCAGCTGAGCCAGGCCAGCCCAGCTCCGCCCGCCCCGTCTTCCCCAACCCCTCGCCCACGCCACGACCTCGCCGGAGATCGACCGGATCCCGAAGGATCCGGGATCCCCCGATCGCCCCGATCCCCTTCCGAAGCTCGCCGGACCCCCAGGCTATAAAGCCTAGCCCCTCCGCACCCTATTCCCCCCCTAGCCTCGCCG
>NC_057794.1:486216621-486296604 GCF_018294505.1 Triticum aestivum
TAGCCTCGCCGGACCCCCTCTCCCTCTCCCTCACGAGCTCGCCGGAAAACCCGAGCCGCCGCCGCCGCCATTTTACTCGCCGCCGACGCCCTAGTCCTCCCCGACCACCCCCAACACCACCGAACCCCTCCCCGACCTCGTCCGCATCTCCCCGACGAGTCGCCGGAGCTCGCCGACGCCCGGACGCCCCGACGCACTCTCGCCGCCGCCGCCGCCGTCGCCGGAGTCCGGTAAGTCACCGGCATCGCCCTCCCCCGTCCGATCCTAGATCTAGGGCTAGGATTAGAAACCCCGAAGGGTTAGGTTTTATTCATAAAACCGGCCGGTTCCGATCGGTTTAGTTTTAGTTTAGGTTTCTATTTTTAGGCCGGTTCGTTTAGTTTAAACCTAGGCTCGTTTAGACTAAGTTACGCCTAGTGCACAGTATAGGCCCATTAGGCCTTTCTCTTTTTAGTTTGAATTTTCTGTTTTAGCCGAATAGTTTCTGTTTTCTAAAATGTATATCTTTTATTCTGTTTAATATTTTTAGATGATTCTTTTTTTGTTGGATTGCAAATTTTCTATAGTTTCTGTAGAATATATATTTAGCTATGTTAAAAATAATTAAAATGGCTTTATTTTAGTTTTTGTCAGAATAGTAAATCTGCTATAACTTTAGTTAGAAAAATTATTTTTGCATGATTCCTTTTGACCCAACTTTATTTTGTCATTGCCAAACCCTAGAAATTAACTTTGGTATTTTAGGATTAATAAATAATTAGTTTAAAGCAGAATCCTATTAATCCTAATTAATTAACTAGTTCCTGTTTTCCTATTAAATTAATTAGTAAATTAATTTATTTTTAACTTGTGATTAGTTATTCAGGGTTAGTTTCTGTCATCCTAATAGTTGAACTTTTATTTATAATTAATAAAAGTTTGTAAATTATTTTTTTAATAGAAATTGGATTAGACCTAAAATGAGTTTTATAATAGCTTTTTAATTAATTCTTTTTGCTCCTAGTTGCTTAGTGAAACCTTTTCTGTTAAGTTAACTTAAAACCATGATTAGGTTATATTAAGGAATTTTTATTATATAAAAACTATTTTTTTTTGCTATGGTTGAAGTAGGGAAACTTTGAGTGATTTTTCTTTGAGTTTTCCTTTGGTTTTGGTTTTGGTTGCTTTGTTGTGTTAGGTTACTTTTGT
This sequence comes from Triticum aestivum, assembly GCF_018294505.1. Classification (NCBI taxonomy): domain Eukaryota; kingdom Viridiplantae; phylum Streptophyta; class Magnoliopsida; order Poales; family Poaceae; genus Triticum; species Triticum aestivum. Next base: position 486,217,810 of record NC_057794.1, read on the forward strand.
TATGTTGTGTTATGTGATCCTATTGTTTTGCTTATTGTGTTCATTGTTTGTCTCGGTAGAGTTTCCGGAGTGCGAAGCTTGCTACTACGACTCTTTAACTTACGAGGATCATCAGCAAGGCAAGTCTTGATCATGTTATTTCTATACCTATGTTTTTGTGCATTAGAATTGTCACCACTCCACCACGCATGCAGTAGTGAAATCTTGAAGTCATTAAACTTGAGTAGTATCACGTGGTAGGATGAACCAATCCCCTTGTTACCATGACCCCGGGACGAAGTAGTTTATTTTGCTATGCTCGTAGACGGGTTTTGGGTTGAGTGAAATTCATAAGCAAGATGTGAGAGTCAATGATGATGACAACCCCATGAACTACAATGATCAAGAAGGACTTCGGAAAATCACTACTGGGTGGAGGACGGTTGACGGGCACCCTGGAGCACCTAGTGGTGGCCGGGATGCATGGAGAAGCGCCATGACATCCTGCGGAAAGCTTCACCCAGCCACGAAGAGAAGGATGGATGCCCCATGACCGGAAGCTTACCTGTGCAGCCGCAAGCCATTATGGGCTCTGGCTGGGTTGACCCTAGTAGTGACGCTGGCTGGACGGTACTACGAGATGTAGAAGAACGGTAGGATTGGATGGGTACCGGCAGTAGCCAGAAGAACTCTTCGGAAGACCCTGTTTCATTCGTCCCGTCTTCAAACACCATGAAGTGCGAAGACTTTAAAAGGAGGGAATGATTCTTGCGGGGAAAGTGCGCAAACCTCTGCAGAGTTTAAAGATCTAATCGATTAGCCGTGTCCCCGGTTACGGACATTTGAGCCTCTGGAACTTGGAAGTATTCGGAATTCTCAACACTGAAACTAATGAATTAATTTGAGGGGTTTATGACTTAATAATTTGGGAACGAGATATTGGTTGGCGGAACCATCTCTATAACTACCAACAATTTATAGTAATTTGCAAACAAGTCCACTGTAGTAGGATAAAATTGGCTTTACGCAAAATGATGAAACTTAGAGCTCCACAGCCAAAATGCATATAGTGTAGTAACTTTATTATTGTTATTCTTCATGACTTGCCAGCTTAATTCCAAAAGCTGACCTACATGGCTGCAACGTCTTATGTTGCAGAGGTATTTTCCGATCAGGAGTGAGGCTACGCTCCGCGCTTGGCGATTGCCCTTTGGAGTCGGATGGACTCGCTTTACCTTCGACGCTTCCGCAGCATTAGTAGTTTATTTCTCATGAGTTGGCCTTGAGCCGAATTTATTCCCTTGTAATAAAGACTCTATGTGAGAATCGTGTAATAAAATTCAGGTGTGATTGAACTTTGATTACTTTATCGATGTACTGTGAGTACCAGGATGATCTTGGGATGGTACAGACACAGAGATTTGACCGATTTTGGGTCAGGTCGCTACATTTTCAGTGTCTACGGAGGCTTCTGCTGGCAGAACTCCCGATCTATTGTCGTCTCTGATAGTTTTAGGGTATATGGATATATATATAGGCGGAAGAAATACATCAGGGGAGCCACGAGGGGCCCACGAGGGTGGAGGGCGCGCCCAAGGGGGTGGGCGCGCCTCCCTACCTCATGCCTTCCTCGTTGCCTCCCTTACGTACACTCCAAGTCTTCTGGATTGTTTCCGTTCCAAAAATAAGTTCCGTGAAGTTTCAGGTCAATTGGACTCCGTTTGATTTTCCTTTTCTGCGATACTCTAAAACAAGGAAAAAACAGAAACTGGCATTGGGCTCTAGGTTAATAGGTTAGTCCCAAAAATAATATAAAAGTGTATAATAAAGCCCATAAACATCCAAAACAGATAATATAATAGCATGGAACAATCAAAAATTATAGATACGTTGGAGACGTATCAGGGAACTTCAAGAAGAACGGCAAGCAAGTTGCTGCTCAAGTGAAGAAGCCCAAGTCTGGACCTAAGCTTGAGACTAAGTGCTTTTACTGCAAAGGGACTAGTCACTGGAAGCGGAATTGCCCCAAGTATTTGGCGGATAAGAAGGATGGCAAAGTGAACAAAGGTATATTTGATATACATGTTATTGATGAGTACTTTTCTAGTGTTTATAGTAACCCCGCGGTATTTGAAACTAGTTCAGTTGCTAAGAGTAGTAACTCGAAACGGGAGTTGCAGAATGAACATAAACTAGTTAAGGGTGAAGTGACGATGTGTGTTGGAAGCAGTTCCAAGATTGATATGATCATCATCGCACACTCCCTATACTTTCGGGATTAGTGTTGAACCTAAATAAATGTTATTTCGTGTTTGCGTTGAGAATGAATATGATTTGGTCATGTTTATTGCAATACGGCTATTCATTTAAGTTAGAGAACAATTGTTGTTCTATTTACATGAATAAAACCTTCTATGGCCATACACACCAACGAAAATGGTTTGTTGGATCTCGATCGTAGTAATACACATATTCATAATATTGAAGCCAAAAGATGCAAAGTTAATAATGATAGTGCAACTTATTTGTGGCACTGCTATTTAGGTCATATTGGTGTAAAGCACATGAAGAAACTCCATGCTGATGGGATTTTTAGAATTACTTGATTATGAATCACTTGATGCTTGCGAACCATGCCTTACGGGCAAGATGACTAAAACGCCGTTCTCCAAAACTATGGAGCGAGCAACAGGTTTGTTGGAAATCATACATACTGATGTATGTGGTCCAATGAATATTGAGGTTCGCGGAGGGTATCATTATTTTCTCACCTTCACAGATGATTTAAGCAGATATGGGTATATCTACTTGATGAAACATAAGTCTGAAACATTTGAAAAGTTCATATAATTTCAGAGTGAAGTGGAAAATCATTGTAACAAGAAAATTTCTACGATCTGATCGTGGATGAGAATATTTGAGTTACGAGTTTGGTCTTCATTTGAACAATGCGGAATAGTTTCGCAACTCATGCCACCTGGAACACCACAGCATAATGGTGTGTCCGAACATCGTAATCGTACTTTATTAGATATGGTGCAATCTATGATGTCTCTTACCGATTTACCACTATCGTTTTGGGGTTATGCATTAGAGACAACTGCATTCATGTTAAATAGGGCACCATCTAAATCCGTTGAGACGACACTATATGAACTATGGTTTGGACAGAAACCAAAGTTGTCGTTTCTTAAAGTTTGTAGTTGCAATGCTTATGTGAAAAGGTTTCAACCTGATAAGCTCGAACCCAAATCGGAGAAATGCGTCTTCATAGGATACCCAAAGGAGACTGTTGGGTACACCTTCTAATCACAGATCCAAAGGCAAAATTTTCGTTGCTAAGAATGGATTCTTTCTAGAGAAGGAGTTTCTCTCGAAAGAAGTGAGTGGGAGGTAGAACTTGATGAGGTAATTGTACCTGCTCCCTTACTGGAAAGTAGTTCATCACAGAAATCTGTTCCTGTGACTACTACACCAATTAGTGAGGAAGCTAATGATGATGATCATGTAACTTCAGATCAAGTTACTACCGAACCTCGTAGGTAAACCAGAGTGAGATCCACAACAGAGTGGTATGGTAATCCTGTTCTGGAGGTCATGTTACTTGACCAGGACAAACCTACGAACTATGTGGAACCGATGATGAGCCCTGATTCCGCGAAATGGCTTGAGGCCATGAAATCTGAGATGAGATCCATGTATGAGAACAAAGTGTGGACTTTGGTTGACTTGCCCGATGATCGGCAAGCCATAGAAAATAAATGGATCTTCAAGAGGAAGACGGACGCTGATAGTAGTGTTACTATCTACAAAGCTAGACTTGTCGAAAAAGATTTTTTGACAAAGTTCAAGGTGTTGTCTACGATGAGATTTTCTCACTCGCAGCAATGCTTAAGTCTGTCTGAATCATGTTAGAAAATTGCGATATTTTATGAAATTTGGCAAATGGATGTCAAAAGTACATTCCTTAATGGATTTCTTAAAGAAGAGTTGTATATGATGCAACTAGAAGGTTTTGTCAGTCCTAAAGGTGCTAACAAAATGTGCAAGCTCCAGCGATCCATCTATGGACTGGTGTAAGCATCCCGGAGTTGGAATATACGCTTTGATAAGTTGATCAAAGCATATATAGTTTTATACAGACTTGCGGTGAAGCCTGTATTTACAAGAAAGTGAGTGGGAGCACTACAACATTTCTGATAAATATATGTGAATGACATATTGTTGATCGGAAATAATGTAGAATTATTCTGCAAAGCATAAAGGAGTGTTTGAAGGGAGTTTTTCAAAGAAAGACCTCGGTGAAGCTGCTTACATATCAAGCATCAAGATCTATAGAGATAGATCAAGACGCTTCATAAGTTTTTTCAATAAATACATACCTTGACAAGATTTTGAAGTAGTTCAAAATGGAACAGGCAAAGAAAGAGTTCTTGCCTGTGTTACAAGGTGTGAAATTGAGTAAGACTCAAAGCCCGACCACAGCAGAAGATAGAAAGAGAATGAAAGTCATTCCCTATGCCTCAGCCATAGGTTCTATAAAGTATGCCATGTTGTGTACCAGACCTATTGTATACCCTACACTGATTTTGGTAAGGGAGTACAATAGTGATCTAGGAGTAGATCACTGAACAGCGGTCAAAATTATCCTTAGTCGAATAAGGATATGTTTCTCGGTTTTGGAGGTGATAAAAGAGTTCGTCGTAAAGAGTTACGTCGATGCAAGCTTTTTACATCGATCTAGATGACTCTAAGTCTCAATCTGGATACATATTGAAAGTGGGAGCAATTAGCTAGAGTAGCTCCGTGCAGAGTATTGTAGACATAGAAATTTGCGAAATACATACGGGTCTGAATGTTGCAGACCCGTAGACTAAACTTCCCTCACAAAACATGATTACTCTTTGGGTGTTAATCACATAGTGATGTGAACTAGATTACTAATTCTAGTAAACCCTTTGAGTGTTGATCACATGGCGATGTGAACTATGGGTGTTAATCACATAGTGATGTGAACTATTGTCGTTAAATCACATGGCGATGTGAACTAGATTATTGACTCTAGTGCAAATCAGAGACTGAAGGAAATATGCCCTAGAGGCAATAATAAAGTTATTATTTATTTCCTTATTTCATGATAAATGTTTATTATTCATGCTAGAATTGTATTAACCAGAAACATAATACATGTGTGAATACATAGACAAACATAGTGTCACTAGTATGCCTCTACTTGACTAGCTCGTTAATCAAATATGGTTAAGTTTCCTAACCATAGACATGAGATGTCATTTGATTAATGAGATCACATCATTAGGAGAATGATGTGGTTGACTTGACCCATTCCGTTAGCTTAGCACTTGATCGTTTAGTTTGTTGCTATTGCTTTCTTCATGACTTATACATGTTCCTATGACAATGATATTATGCAACTCCCGTTTACCGGAGGAACACTTTGTGTGCTACCAAACGTCACAACGTAACTGGGTGATTATAAAGGCGGTCTACAGGTGTCTCCGAAGGTACTTGTTGGATTGGCATATTTCGAGATTAGGATTTGTCACTCTGATTGTCGGAGAGGTATCTCTGGGCCCACTCGGTAATACACATCACTTAAGCCTTCCAAGCATTGCAACTAATGAGTTAGTAGCAGGATGATGTGTTACGGAACGAGTAAAGATACTTCCCGGTAACGAGATTGAACTAGGTATTAAGATACCGACGATTGAATCTCGGGCAAGTAACATACCGATGACAAAAGGAACAACGTATAATGTTGTGCGGTTTGACCGATAAAGATCTTCGTAGAATATGTAGGAACCAATATGAGCATCTACGTTCTGCTATTGGTTATTGACCGGAAACGTGTCTCGGTCATGTCTACATAGTTCTCGAACCCGTAGGGTCCGCACGCTTAAAGTTCTGTGACGATCGGTTTTATGAGTTTATATGTTTTGATGTACAGAAGGTAGTTCGGAGTCCCGGATGTGATCACGGACATGACGAGGAGTCTCGAAATGGTCGAGACATAAAGATTTATATATTGGAAGCCTATATTTGGATATCAGAAGTGTTCCGGGTGAAATCACGATTTTACCGGAGTAGCGGGGGTTACCGGAACCCCCCGGGGGTTTAATGGGCCATGATGGGCCTTAGTGGAAGAGAGGAGGGGCTGCCAGGGCAGGCCGCGCCCCCCCTCTCCCTCTAGTCCGAATTGGACAAGGAGGGGGGCGGCGCCCCCCTTTCCTTCCTCTCTCCCTCCTCCTTCCCCCTTCTCCTATTCCAACTAGGAAAGGAGGGAGTCCTACTCCCGGTGGGAGTAGGACTCCTCCTGGCGCGCCTCCTCCTAGCCGGCCGCCTCTCCCCCTTGCTCCTTTATATACGGGGACAGGGGGCACCTCTACACACAAGTTGATCATTGAGATCTCTCCAGCCGTGTGCGGTGCCCCCCCTCCACCATAATCCACCTCGGTCATGCTGTAGTGGTGTTTAGGCGAAGCCCTGCTGCGGTAGCTTCATCAACATCGTCACCGAGCTGACGAAACTCTTCCCTGAGCTTTACTGGATCGTGAGTTCATGGGACGTCACCGAGCTGAACGTGTGCTAAACGCGGAGGTGACGTACGTTTTGTGCTGAGGATCAGTCGATCGTGAAGACGTACGACTACATCAACTGCGTTGTTATAATGCTTCTGCTTAATGGTCTATGAGGGTACGTGGATGACAATCTCCCCTCTCGTTGCTATGCACCATGATCTTGCATGTGCGTAGGAAAATTATTGAAATTACTACGTTCCCCAACACACCTTATCACAACACGCCCAAAGATAGGCATGAGACTTATAAGTTAAGTAAGTTTGTAGCAGTGGATCCCCCAAGTGTCGGGTTATCTTTCCTTAGCGATACATGACTCACTTTGCCTTTTATACTGTTACTAACTCTTGTTCGTGTCTTGCTTTAGGCCTTTGCAAACCAAGCTGACCAAGGAATTTCCAAGTTGAAGGAGAAAATCGCCATGGAAGCTAACAAGCGCGGGTCGGCCGAGAAGCTATCCTTGGACTTTTAGGAATCTCTTTTCAAAGTTACTGAGAATTTTTAAAAGAAAAAAACTGAATTTTCTAGAGCAGAAGGAATTCTTAACCCAACGAGCAGAACCTGCAACGGCCAAACTTGGTCCTGTAGAGGAAGAACTGAAAAGCATAAAGGACTTCCTGGGTCGGGTTTGTGTCGCCACCATTGGTAAGTTGGTGCTTCATCTGCTTGTAATTACTATCCGACTTATATTTGTAACTTGTTTGTCCTTTGTAAGGACAAAAGAGCCCTCTCAACCTTGAACTTCCCAAAATCAAATTGCAAGTTTTATATACGTTTATTGAACAACTATATGTTGGAGGTTTCAATGCTATCAAGGCTATGAACAACAGTATAGAGCCGCCCAAGAGGCTTTCTGGTATGTTAAGGGAGTTATCCACTATTCCAAGGTGGATAAAGTGAAGGAAATATGCCCTAGAGGCAATAATAAAGTTGTTTTTTTATATTTCCTTATATCATGATGAATGTTTATTATTCATGCTAGAATTGTATTAACCGGAAACTTGATACATGTGTGAATACATAGACAAATCAAAGTGTCCCTAGTATGCCTCTACTAGACTAGCTCGTTAATCGAAGATGGTTAAGTTTCCTAACCATAGACATGTGTTGTCATTTGATGAACGGGATCACATCATTAGGAGAATGATGTGATGGACAAGACCCATCCATTAGCTTAGCATAATGATCGTTAAGTTTTATTGCTATTGCTTTCTTCATGACTTATACATATTCCTTTGACTATGAGATTATGCAACTCCCGAATGCCGGAGGAATACCTTGTGTGCTATCAAACGTCACAACGTCACTGGGTGATTATAAAGATGCTCTACAGGTATCTCCGAAGGTGTTTGTTGGGTTGGCATAGATCGAGATTAGGATTTGTCACTTCGAGTATCGGAGAGGTATCTCTGGGCCCTCTCGGCAATGCACATCATGATAAGCCTTGCAAGCAATGTGACTAATGAGTTAGTTATGGGATGATGCATTACGTAATGAGTAAAGATACTTGATGATAATGAGATTGAACTAGGTATGAAGATACCGACGCTCGAATCTTGGGCAAGTAACATACCGATGACAAAGGGAATGACGTATGTTGTCATTACGATTTGACCGATAAAGATCTTCGTAGAATATGTAGGAACCAATATGAGCATCCAGGTTCCGCTGTTGGTTATTGACCGGATATGTGTCTCGGTCATGTCTACATAGTTCTCGAAGCCGTAGGGTTCGCACACTTAAAGTTCGATGGCGATTTGTATTATTAGTTATGTGTTTTGGTGACCGAAGATTGTTCTGAGCCCCGGATGAGATCATGGACATGACGAGGAGTCTCGAAATGGTCGAGAGGTAAAGTTTGATATATTGGACAATAGTATTCAGACACCAGAAGTGTTTCAGAATGTATCGAGTACATATCAGAGTACCGGGGGGTTACCGGAACCCCCCGGGGGAAGATATGGGCTATAGGGGAGAGGCAAGGCAGCCCACAAGAGGTGCCCCCCCAAGGGAAGGAGTCCAAATTGGACAAGGGGAGGGGCAGTGCCCCCCTTTCCTTCTCCTCCTCCCTCTCCTTCCCCCTTTCCCCTTCCGGTAAAAGGAAAGGGGGGGTCTGAATTGGACTAGGGGTCCAAGTGGGACTGCTCCCACTTGGCGCGCCCTAGGCCGACCTCCTCCCCTCTCCGTCCCTTATATACGGGGGCAGGGGGCACCTCTAAGTCACATCAATTGTTCATAGCCGTGTGCGGTGCCCCCTCCACCGTTTACCCCTCCGGTCATATTGTCGTAGTGCTTAGGCGAAGCCCTGCGCGAATCACTTTCACCATCACCGTCACTACGCCGTCGTGCTGACAAAACTCTCCCTCAAGACTTTGCTGGATCAAGAGTTCGTGGGACATCATCGACCTGGACATGTGCAGAACTCGGAGGTGCCGTATGTTCGGTGCTTGATCGGTTAAATCGAGAAGACGTTAGACTACATGAACCGCGTTAAGCTAACGCTTCCGCTTACGGTCTACGAGGGTACGTGGACACAGTCTCCTCCTCTCGTTGCTATGCATCTCCTAGTTAGATCTTGCATGATCATAGGAAATTTTTGAAATTGCATGCTATGTTCCCCAACAGTGGTATCAGAGCCAGGTCTATGTGTAGATGATATGCACGAGTAGAACACAAAGAGTTGTGGGCGGTGATCGTCATACTTCTTACCACCAATGTCTTATTTTGATTCGGCGTCATTGTTGGATGAAGCGGCCCGGACCAACCTTACATGACCATGTTCATGAGACCGGTTCCACCGACAGACATGCAACTAGTTTTGCATAAAGGTGGTTGGCGGGTGTCTGTTTCTCCAACTTTAGTTGAATCAGATTTGACTGCGGCCGGTCCTTGTTGAAGGTTAAAATAGTAAACTTGATAAAATCACCGTTGTGGGTTTGATGCGTAGGTAAGAATGGTTCTTACTAGAAGTCCATAGCATGTCACATATTTTGATTGCATGTGATGTTTATCTTTTATGCATCTTATTTTGCTTAGTACGGCGGTAGCATTATAAGATGATCCCTCACTAAAAGTTTCAAGGTATAAGTGTTCTCCCTGAATATGCACCGTTGGGACAGTTCATCGTGCCGAGACACCACGTGATGATCGGGTGTGATAAGCTCTACATTCACATACAATGGGTGCAAGACAGTTTTGCACATGTAGAATACTCGGGTTAAACATGACGAGCCTAGCATGTACAGACATGTCCTCGGAACACTGGAGACCAAAACGCCGAACGTGAATCATATAGTAGATATGATCAACATAGAGATGTTCACCATTGAAAACTACTCCATCTCACGTGATGATCGAACATGGTTTAGTTGATATGGATCACGTGATCATTTAGATGACTCGAGGGATGTCTATCTAAGTGGGAGTTCTTAAGTAATATGATTAATTGAACTTAATTTATCATGAACTTAGTCCTGATAGTTTTTGCATATCTATTTTGTAGATCAATGGCCCGTGCTACCGTTCCCTTGAATTTTAATGCACTCCTAGAGAAATATAAGTTGAAAGATGATGGTAGAAACTACACGGACTGGGTCCATAACTTGAGGATTATCCTCATTGTTGCACAGAAGAATTATGTCCTCGATGCAACGCTAGGTGAAAGGCTTGCTGCAGGAGCAAATGTTGATGTTATGAACGTCTGGCAAGCTCAATCTGATGACTACTCGATAGTTCAGTGTGCCATGCTTTACGGCTTAGAATCGGGACTTCAATGACGTTTTGAACATCATGGAGCATATGAGATGTTCCAGGAGTTGAAGTTAATATTTCAAGCAAATGCCCGAGTTGAGAAATATGAAGTCTCCAACAAGTTCTATAGCTGCAAGAGGGAGGAGAACAGTTCTGTCAGTGAACACATGCTCAGAATGTCTGGGTACCATAACCACTTGACTCAGCTGGGAGTTAATCTTCCGAATGATGGTGTTATTGAAAGAGTTCTTCAATCACTGCCACCAAGCTACAAAGGCTTCATGATGAACTATAATATGCAAGGGATCGAAAAGACTATTCCCGAGCTCTTCGCAATGCTCAAAGTGTTGGGGAACGTAGTAATTTCAAAAAAAATCCTACACACAAAAATGATCATGGTGATGCATAGCAATGAGAGGGGAGAGTGTTGTCCACGTACCCTCGTAGACCGAAAGCGGAAGCATTATGACAACGCGGTTGATGTAGTCATACATCTTCACGATCGACCGATCCTAGTACCGAACGCACGACACCTCTGCGATCTACACACGTTCAGCTCGGTGACGTCCCACGAACTCAAGATCCAGTAGAGCTTCCAGGGAGAGCTTCGTCGGCACACGATGGCGTGATGATAGTGATGATGAAGCTACCGGCGCAGGGCTTCGCCTAAGCACTACGGCGATATGACCGAGATGGATTATGGTGGAGGGGGCACCGCACACGACTAAGAGATCAATGATCAACTTCTGTGTTCTAGAGTGCCCCCTGCCCCCGTATATAAAGGAGCAAGGGGGGCGGCCTTGGGGCACGCCAAGGAGAGGGGAGAGTCCTCCTCCTAGTGGGAGTAGGACTCCCCTTTCCTAGTCTAACTAGGAAGGAGGAAGGGGAAAGGAAGGAGAGGGAGAGAGGGAGGAAAGAGGGGGCGCCCCCCTTCCTTGTCCAATTCGGACTCCCAAGGTGGCGCGGACAGCCCTAGGCCCTCTCCTCTCTCTCCCACAAGGCCCATGTTGGCCCATTAGTTCCCCCGGGGGTTCCGATAACCCCCCGACACTCCGATAAATATCCAGTGACCCCCGGAACTCATCCGGTGTCTGAATATAGTCATCCAATATATCAATCTTTATGTCTCGACTATTCCAAGACTCCTCGTCAAGTCCGTGATCACATCCGGGACTCTGAACTATCTTCGGCACATCAAAACACATAAACTCATAATACCGATCATCACCAAACGTTAAGCGTGTGGACCCTACGGGTTCGAGAACTATGTAGACATGACTGAGACACATGTCCAGTCAATAACCAATAGCGGAACCTGGATGCTCATATTGGTTCCTACATATTCTACGAAGATCTTTATCGGTCAAATCGCATAATGATATACGTTGTTCCCTTTGTCATCGGTATGTTACTTGCCTGAAATTTGATTGTCGGTATCTCAATACCTAGTTCAATCTCGTTACTGGCAAGTCTCTTTACTCGTTCCGTAATGCTACATCCCGTAACTAACTCATTAGCTACATTGCTTGCAAGGCTTGTAGTGATGTACATTACCGAGAGGGCCCAGAGATACCTCTCCGACAATCGGAGTGACAAATCATAATCTCGATCTATGCCAACTTAACAAACACCACCGGAGACACCTGTAGAGCACCTTTATAATCACCCAGTTACGTTGTGACATTTGGTAGCACACAAAGTGTTCATCCAGTATTCGGGAGTTGCATGATCTCATAGCCATAGGAACATGTATAAGTTATGGAGAAAGCAATAGCAACAAACTAAATGATCATCGTGCTAAGCTAACGGATGGGTCAAGTCAATCACATCATTCTCTAATGATGTGATCCCGTTAATCAAATGACAACTCATGTCTATGGTTAGGAAACATAACCATCATTGATTCAACGAGCTAGTCAAGTAGAGGCTGATACGTCTCCGTCGTATCTACTTTTCCAAACACTTTTGCCCTTGTTTTGAACTCTAACTTGCATGATTTGAATGGAACTAACCCGGACTGACGCTGTTTTCAGCAGAATTGCCATGGTGTTATTTATGTGCAGAAACAAAAGTTCTCAGAATGACCTGAAACTCCACGGAGATTATTTTTGGAAATAATAAAAAATACTGGCAAAGAATCAAGGCCAGGGGGCCCACACCCTAGCCACGAGGGTGGGGGGCGCGCCTACCCCCTGCCTCGTGGGCCCCCTGGAGCTCCACCGATCTCAACTCCAACTCCATATATTCGTGTTCGTGGAGAAAAAATAGAGGAGAAGGATTCATCGCGTTTTATGATATGGAGCCGCCGCCAAGCCCTAAACTCTCTCGGGAGGGCTGATATGGAATCGGTTCGGGGCTCCGGAGAGGGGAATCCGTCGCCATCATCGTCGTCAACCTTCCTCCATCACCAATTTCATGATGCTCACCGCCGTGCGTGAGCAATTCCATCGTAGGCTTGTTGGACGGTGATGGGTTGGATGAGATTTATCATGTAATCGAGTTAGTTTTGTTAGGGTTTGATCCCTAGTATCCACTATGTTCTGAGATTGATGTTGCTATGACTTTGCTATGCTTAATGCTCGTCACTAGGGCCTGAGTGCCATGATTTCAGATCTGAACCTATTATGTTTTCATGAATATATGAGAGTTCTTGATCCTATCTTGCAAGTCTATAGTCACCTACTATGTGTTATGATCCGACAACCCCGAAGTGACAATAATCGGGACCACTCTTGGTGATGGCCGTAGTTTGAGGAGTTCATGTATTCACTATGTGTTAATGCTTTGGTCTAGTACTCTATTAAAAGGAGGCCTTAATATCCCTTAGTTTCCACTAGGACCCCGCTGGCACGGGAGGGGAGGACAAAAGATGTCATGCAAGTTCTTTTCCATAAGCACGTATGACTATATTCGGAATACATGCCTACATTACATTGATGAATTGGAGCTAGTTCTGTGTCACCCTAGGTTTTGACTGTTACATGATCGATTGCATACGGCATAATTCTCTATCACCGATCCATTGCCTACGAGCTTTCCATATATCGTTCTTCGCTTAATTACTTTTCGTTGCTATTGTTATCATCACTATAAAACACCAAAAATATTACTTTTGCTACCGTTACCACTACTATCATATTACTTTGCTACTAAATACTTTGCTGCAGATATTAAGTTTCCAGGTGTGGTTGAATTGACAACTCAACTGCTAATACTTGAGAATATTCTTTGGCTCCCGTTGTGTCGAATCAATAAATTTGGGTCGAATACTCTACCCTCGAAAACTGTTGCGATCCCCTATACTTGTGGGTTATCAAGACTATTTTCTGGCGCCGTTGCCGTGGAGCATAGCTCTATTCTTTGAGTCACTTGGGATTTATATCTGCTGGTCACAACGAAGAACTTGAAAGACGCGAAAACATAAATTTATCCCTCAACTACGAGGGGAGGTAAGGAACTTCCATCTAGCTCTGCACTTGATTCACCTTCTATTTTGAGTAAGCTTGCAACACCTAAACCTGCCTCTACTATTAATTCTGATATGTCGCATATTATTGATGATGCCACTTCTACTATGCATGATACTTATGATGAAACTACTTCTATGTTAGATACTACTGTGCCACTTGGTGAATTTCTTGATGAACAACTTGCTAGGGCTAGAGAGAATGAAATTATTGAAAATGATAATATCGACACCGATGACTTCCCGATTAAGATAGGACTGCATCAGGGGTCAGCTTTGAGCCCTTATCTTTTTGCTTTGGTGATGGATGAGGTCACAAGGGGTATACAAGGAGATATCCCATGGTGTATGCTCTTTGCGGATGATGTGGTGCTAGTTGACGATAGTCGGACGGGGGTAAATAGGAAGTTAGAGTTATGGAGACAAACCTTGGAATCGAAAGGGTTTAGGCTTAGTAGAACTAAAACCGAGTACATGATGTGCGGTTTCAGTACTGCTAGCTGTGAGGAGGAGGAGGTTAGCCTTGATGGCCAGGTGGTACCTCGGAAGGACACCTTTCGGTATTTGGGGTCAATGTTGCAGGAGGATGGGGGTATTGATGAAGATGTGAACCATCGAATCAAAGCCGGATGGATGAAGTGGCGCCAAGCTTCTGGCATTCTCTGTGACAAGAGAGTGCCACAAAAGCTAAAAGGCAAGTTCTACAGGACGGCGTTTCGACCCGCAATGTTGTATGGCGCGGAGTGTTGGCCGACTAAAAGGCGACATGTTCAACAGTTAGGTGTGGCGGAGATGCGTATGTTGAGATGGATGTGTGGCCACATGAGGAAGGATCGAGTCCGGAATGATGATATACGAGATAGAGTTGGGGTAGCACCAATTGAGGAGAAGGTTGTCCAACATTGTTTGAGATGGTTTGGGCATATTCAGTGCAGGCCTCCAGAAGCTCCAGTGCATAGCGGACGGCTAAAGCGTGCGGAGAATGTCAAGAGAGGGCGGGGTCGACCGATTTTGACATGGGAGGAGTCCGTTAAGAGAGACCTGAAGGATTGGAGTATCGACAAAGAGCTAGCTATGGACAGGGGTGCGTGGAAGCTTGCTATCCATGTACCAGAGCCATGAGTTGGTTGCGAGATCTTATGGGTTTCACCTCTAGCCTACCCCAACTTGTTTGGGACTAAAGGCTTTGTTGTTGTTGTTGTTGATAATATTGATGAAAGTGATGATGAAGGCTCTCCTAATAAATATGAATTGCCTATTGTGCCCGAGGGCTATGTTATGGATGAAGAAACTAAAAGAGACTTTCTTGCATGCAATGATAGAAGTGATCTTAAGAAATTATTAGCTAAGCTTAAATAAAAAACTCTGAATGCTAGAATGAAATATGATCCTGTGTATGCTACTTCACCTATCTTTGTTACTGATTAGGATTATGAATTCTCTATTGATCCTGATATAATTACTTTGGTTGAATCTGATCCTTTTTACGGCTATGAATCTGAAACTGTTGTGGCACATCTTACTAAATTAAATGATATAACCACCATGTTCACTAATGATGAGAGAACTCGCTACTTTTATATCCTTAAAATATTTCCGTTCTCATTAAAGGGTGATGCTAAGATATGGTTTAATTCTCTTGATCCTGGTTGTGTGCGTAGTCCCCAGGATATTATTTATTACTTCTCTGCTAAATATTTCCTTGCTCATAAGAAACAAGTTGCATTAGGGGATATATATAATTTTGTGCAAATTGAAGAAGAGAGTCTCCCACAAGCTTGGGGGAGGCTTCTCCAATTACTTAATGCTTTGCCTGATCACCCTCTTAAGAAAAATGAAATACCTGATATCTTTTATAATGGACTAGATGCTTCCAGAGATTACCTGGATAGTTGTGCTGGTTCTGTTTTCAAGGAAAGAACACCGAATGAAGTTGAAATTCTATTGAATAATATGTTGACAAATGAAAATAACTGGACACTTCCTGAGCCAACTCCTGAGCCTATTCCTAAACCAACTCCGAAGAAAAGAGGTGTTCTATTTCTCAGTCCTGAAGATATGCAAGAGGCAAAGAAATCTATGAAAGAAAAGGGTATTAAAGCTGAAGATGTTAAGAATTTACCTCCTATTGAAGAAATACATGGTCTTAATTTACCGCCTATTGAAGAAACACATGGTCTTGATAACCCGACACAGGTAGTAAAGGTAAATTCTCTCTATAGATATGATAACGCTGAAATCCCTCCTACTAAGTTTGCTAGCCAATGTTTGGATGACTTTGATAACTTTATGGTTAAGCAAGAAGATTTCAATGCTTATTTTGGTAGACAATTGAAACAAAATGCTTATATGATTGAACACTTTGGTGATTATATGTCTAGAGTTAAAGATGAACTTAAACTCATTAGTAAACATTCTTCTATGGTTACCACTCAAGTAGAACAAGTACTTAATGCTCAAAATGATTTGCTCAATGAATTGAATAGTAAGAATAATGACTATGCTATTAGAGTGGCTACTAGAACTGGTAAAATGACTCAGGAACCTTTGTATCCCGAAGGACACCCTAAGAGAATTGAGCAAGATTCTCAGAGAAATAATATAGATCCACCTAGTCATTCTAAAAGGAAGAAAAAGAAAAATGATAGGACTTTGCATGCTTCTAGTGAACCTGTTGTTGACACACCTGAGAATCCCAATGATATCTCTATTTTTGATGCTGAAACACAATCTGGTAATGAGCATGAAACTAGTGGTAATGTTAATGATAATGTTCATGTTGATGCTCAACCTAGCAATGATAATGGTATAGAAGCTGAACCTGCTGTTGATCTCGATAACCCACAATCAAAGAATCAACGTTATGATAAAAGAGATTTTGTTGCTAGGAAGCACGGTAAGGAAAGAGAGCCTTGGTTTCAGAAACCCATTCCTTTTCCTCCTATGCCATCCAAGAAAAAGGATGATGCGGATTTTGAGCGCTTTGCTGAAATGATTAGACCTATCTTTTTGCGTATGCGTTTGACTGATATGCTTAAAACAAATCCTTATGCTAAGTACATGAAAGATATTGTTACTAATAAAAGAAAGATAACGGAAACTGATATTTCCACCATGCTTTCTAATTATACTTTTAAGGATGGAATACCTAAGAAACTAGGAGATCCAGGAGTACCAACTATACCATGCTCCATTAAAAGAAACTATGTTAGAACTACTTTATGTGATCTTGGAGCCGGTGTTAGTGTTATGCCTCTCTCTTTATATCATAGACTTGATTTGAATAAGTTGTCACCTACCAAAATATCTTTGCAAATGGCTGATAAATCAACTGCTATACCTGTCGGTATTTGTGAGGATGTGCCTGTTGTAGTTGCAAACGTTACTATTTTAACGGACTTTGTTATTATTGATATTCCCGAGGACGATAGTATGTCTATTATTCTTGGAAGACCCTGTTTGAATACTTCAGGGGCTGTTATTGATTGCAACAAGGGCAATGCCACTTTTCATGTTATTGGTAATGAGCATACGATACACTTTCCGAGGAAACAACCTCAAGTTCATAGTATAAACTCTATTGGAAAAATTCCATCGATTATTTTTGGAGGTTCTGAATTTCCTCTTCCTACTGTCAAGAGGAAATATGATATTCTTGTTTTTGGGGACGTGCATATCCCCGTTGAGGTAACCTAGTGTTATTCTAAAATTCTCCGGTTCCATGTTACTCGGAATGAGTTTGTTAACAAGACTTGATCAACCTTGTTAGTGGATTCCTTTTTGACGAGCATGATATGGATGAATTTAGAAAACACAACTCTCTGTACCCTCTTTTTACTTTCTGTTATTTATATTAAATAAAGCAAAAATAGTAATTTCTGTCTGTTTTCTGAACTATCTGTGCAATATAAAAATACCCCGAAAATAAAAGTTCTCCAAATGCCCTGAAATTTAAATATGATTTTTTCCGGAATATTTGAGAATATCTGGCACTGAGAACACAGCAGGGGGAGCAAGCACCTCGCCACGAGGGTCCATGACGTGCCCACCCCCTGGGCACGCCCCCTGCCTTGTGGGCCCATGGTGGCTCCCCTCCACTTATTCCCGCAGCCACACACTTCTTCTTCCTCCCAAAAAAATCACCATCCAGCTCAAGCACGAGTTCTAGCTCATTTTGCTATGATTTTCGATCTCCTTGCTCAAAGCACCTCTCACAAAACTGCTTTGGGGGATTGTTCCTTGGTATGTGACTCCTCCATTGGTCCAATTAGATTTTGTAGTGCTTTATTCATTGCAAATTTGTGTTGCCTAGGTGACCATGTTCTTGAGCTTGCATGTCAAATTTATATGGTTCCAAGAAGTTCTAATGCATGATATAGTCTCTAGGCACTTGTAGGAGTAGTTGCTATCAATTTTGTTGAGTTTGGTTTACTTTTATTTGAAGTTACTAAAAATTTCAGATTTTTTCAGAAAATAATGAAGAGATTTTTGAGGGGCTCATCGAGCCGAAGCTCGAAGGAAAAGCAAAATGAAGAAGCAGATAGGCCCAAATATAATTTGCCTCGCACCATGGAGGTTCGGCCATGTGAATGGCCTTTCGATGATTTCTTGAGAGCAACCGGGATTTATGATGATTTTTATGAATTGGCTAAGAATGCAGGCCTCACCGACTTCCTCCGCGACCAACTCGAACAGTATCTCTTACTCACCAATACTTTTGTGCAAAACTTCTACTATTATCCTAGGGAATCACCTCCTTCAGTAGAGTTTCATTTATATGATGTGGTTAAGAAGATGTCACTAGATGAATTTTGTAGGGTTTGCAAAATACCTTTCGAGGGTAGCTTAGAGGAACCACATCGTAGAGATGTGGACGGGTTTATTGACACTATCACTGTAGGGGAAACTAGGAAAGTTTCCGATGCAAGAATCACTAGCATACATTTTCCTGTTTCACGCTACTTTGCAATATTTGCTAGTCGTTGCTTAATTGGTCGCAGAAACTGTGGAAACCTTAGTGTTCCTGATATTATTATTTTGTTCCATGGTTTATTCCGTGACAACTCTGTTAGTATGGGCGGTATTATTGCCAAACGGTTAAGTCTGAACCGTACAAAGGGCCCCATCTTTGGAGATGTCTATGCTTCACGCCTTGCTGCATACTATAACATACCTATTAGGCACTACGAAAAGGAAGAAAAATTGCTGCCTACTGTTTATTTAGATTATAAGAGTATGGTAGCACATGATTTTATTGTTAAGAATAGGGAAAATGAGCTTAAATACAAATTGTTCTTTGATAAACATCATCCTGAGACTACTACCCTGCATGCTCCTTCCTTGTTTGATTTATCTACAGGCAAGTACCTTGTTCCATTGGAGGCCATTCACGCCTACCGGAACACTACATCAGCTGTAGAGCCAGAGCCGGAACCACAATTTGAGCCTCCACGACAGTCTGATTACCAATGGGATCCGGAGGCGATTGCCAGCCAGTGGTAATCTGACTATGCATCTCAGTACGACCCCAACTACAACTTTGGATATCCGCCAGGCCATCCGTGGCATTAGACCAACTTAGGCCAAAAGCCTAAGCTTGGGGGAGTACGTATTTCCCACCGACATTACATTCATGTTCACACAGTCATTGCTAGTTGTCGGTGCTCATACTTTTCATTGTATCATCCATACTAGTTTATTTCCTTTTTATGCTTTCTTCTTGTGTGTTTGATAAACCTTAAGAAAAACCAAAAAAATTAGTTGTAGCTTTTAGCTAGCTTTAATTTCTATGCTTGTAGTAGTAATTAAAAAGAAAACCCAAAAAGATTTCCTGTTCTTCTTTTGCTTGTTGGGAGTTTTCCCGTGTAAATAGTTTTATTTCTTTTCTTTTCTTTGGGGGTTGATAGGAGAAGACCTTAATTAAACTGTTAAAGTGGCTCTTATATGCATTATTGTTGATCTGACAAAAGAGCACATATTGCCTTGTCTTCTCCTGTTTATTGAATGCTTGCAGATTCCAGCTTATTCCAATGCACGTGCACTGTTATTATTATTCACATCATTCGGTCGTGCAAGTAAAAGACAATTATGACGATATATGATGGACTGATTGAGATGGGAGAAGCTGGTATGAACTCGACCTCTCTTGTTTTTGTAAATATGATTAGTTCATCGTTCTTGATTCAGCCTATTATTAATAAACATGTTTGCAATGACAATTAGAGATTATAGTTGCTTATGCCATGCTTAATTAGCTAGGATCTTATAATGGTTTACCTTGCGTGCCAACATGCTATTAAAATGGTTGTGATGTGGTATGATAGGGTGGTATCCTCTTTTGAACGATTCGAGTGGCTTGCTTTGGCACATGTTCACGCGTGTAGTTGAAACAAAATCAACATGGCCCCTACGATATATATGTTCATGGTGCATTATATCCTACTCATGCTTGCATTCGGTGTTGATTAATTTTAATGCATGTTCATGACTGTTATCGCTCTCTAGCTGGTCGCTTCCTAGTCTTTTTCTAGCCTTCACCTGTACTAAGAGGGAATACTGCTTGTGCATCCAATCCCGTAAACCCCAAAGTTGTTCCATATGAGTCCACCATACCTACCTATATACGGTATCTACCTGACGTTCCAAGTAAATTTGTATGTGCCAAACTCTAAACCTTCAAATAAACATTCTGTTTTGTATGCTCGAATAGCTCAGGTATCAACTACGGCTGTCCGTATCTTCCATGTCAGGCGGGTTATTCTCAAGAGGAGTGGACTCCGCTCCTCACTCACGAGAAAATGGCTGGTCACCGGGATGCCCAGTCCCATGCTTTATGCAAATCAAATCAAAATAATTGCAAACAAAACTCCCCCTTGGACTGTTGTTAGTTGGAGGCACTCGTTGTTTTGAGCAAGCCACGGATTGATGCTTGTTGGTGGAGGGGGAGTATAAACTTTACCATTCTGTTTGGGAACCACCTATAATGTGTGTAGCATGGAAGATATCGCCATCTCTTGGTTGTTATGTTGACAATGAAAGTATACCACTCAAAGTATTATTCACCTCTATTTCAAAATCAAGCTCTGGCACCTCTACAAATCCTGCTTCCCTCTGCGAAGGGCCTATCTATTTACTTTTGTGTCGAGTCATCATCCTCTTATTAAAAAGCACCAGTTGGAGAGCACCGTTGTCATTTGCATTCATTATTGTTAGTTTACATTGAGTATGACTTGACTGGATCTCTTTTACCATGAATTACAATGTCTAGTCAGTCCTTGATCTTTAAAGGTGCTCTGCATTTATGTTTTGCGGTCTCAGAAAGGGCTAGCGAGATGCCATCTTGTTATATCATATTATGATTGTTTTAATAAAGTGTTGTCATCCGAGATTTATTATTATTGCTCGCTAGTTGATTATGCCATTGATATGAGTAAACATGAGACCTAAGAGTTATTGTGAATATGATTAGTTCATAATCTTTGTTGAAAACTAGAATGCTGGCTTTATATATTTACAACAACAAGAGCAAACGGATTTTGTAAAAGTTTGACTTTATCATTTTCAGTTTGTCAACTGAATTGCTTGAGGACAAGCAAAGGTTTAAGCTTGGGGGAGTTGATACGTCTCCATCGTATCTACTTTTCCAAACACTTTTGCCCTTGTTTTGAACTCTAACTTGCATGATTTTAATGGAACTAACCCGGACTGACATTGTTTTCAGCAGATTGCCATGGTGTTATTTATGTGCAGAAAGGAAAGTTCTCGGAGTGACCTAAAACTCCACGGAGATTATTTTTGGAAATCATAAAAAATACTGGCAAAGAATCAAGGCCAGGGGGCCCACACCCTAGCAACGAGGGTGGGGGGCGCGCCCCCTGCCTCGTGGCCCCCCTGGAGCTCCACCGACCTCAACTCCAACTCCATATATTCGTGTTCGGGGAGAAAAAATAGAGGAGAAGCATTCATCACGTTTTACAATACGGAGCCGTTGCCAAGCCCTAAACTCTCTCGGGAGGGCTGATATGGAGTCCGTTCGGGGCTCCGGAGAGGGGAATCCATCGCCATTGTCATCGTCAACCTTCCTCCATCACCAATTTCATGATGCTCACCGCCGTGCGTGAGTAATTCCATCGTAGGCTTGCTGGACGGTGATGGGTTGGATGAGATTTATCATGTAATCGAGTTAGTTTTGTTAGGGTTTGATCCCTAGTATCCACTATGTTCTGAGATTGATGTTTCTATGACTTTGCTATGCTTAATGCTTGTCACTAGGGCTTGAGTGCCATGATTTCAGATCTGAACCCATTATGTTTTCATGAATATATGAGAGTTCTTGATCCTATCTTGCAGGTCTATAGTCACCTACTTTGTGTTATGATCCGGCAACCCCGAAGTGACAATAATCGAGACCACTCCCGAGGATGACCGTAGTTTGAGGAGTTCATGTATTCACTATGTGTTAATGCTTTGGTCCGGTACTCTATTAAAAGGAGGCTTTAATATCCCTTAGTTTCCACTAAGACCCCGCTGCCATGGGAGGGTAGGACAAAAGATGGCATGCAAGTTCTTTTCCATAAGCACGTATGACTATATTCGGAATACATGCCGACATTACATTGATGAATTGGAGCTAGTTCTGTGTCACCCTAGGTTATGACTGTTACATGATCGATCGCATCCGGCATAATTCTCTATCACCGATCCATTGCCTACGAGCTTTCCATATATTGTTCTTCGCTTATTTACTTTTCGTTGCTATTGTTATCATCACTATAAAACACCAAAAATATTACTTTTGCTACCGTTACCACTACTATCATATTACTTTGCTACTAAATACTTTGCTGCAGATATTAAGTTTCCAAGTGTGGTTGAATTGACAACTCAACTGCTAATACTTGAGAATATTCTTTGGCTCCCCTTGTGTCGAATCAATAAATTTGGGTTGAATACTCTACCCTCGAAAATTGTTGTGATCCCCTATACTTGTGGGTTATCAGAGGCAAACTAGTGACACTCTATTTGTCTATGTATTCACACATGTACTAAGTTCCGATTAATACAATTCTAGCATGAATAATAAACATTTATCATGATATAAGGAAATATAAATAGCAACTTTATTATTTCCTCTAGGGCATATTTCCTTCAATCTCCCACTTTCACTAGAGTCAATAATCTAGATTACATTGTAATTATTCTAACACCCATGGAGTCTTGGTGCTGATCATGTTTTGCTCGTGAGAGAGGCTTAGTCAACGGGTCTGCAACATTCATATCCGTATGTATCTTGCAAATCTCTATGTCTCCCTCCTTGACTTGATCGCGGATGGAATTGAAGCGTCTCTTGATGTCCTTGGTTCTCTTGTGAAATCTGGATTCCTTTGCTAAGGCAATTGCACCAGCATTGTCACAAAAGATTTTCATTGGACCCGATGCGCTAGGTATGACACCTAGATCGGATATGAACTCCTTCATCCAGACTCCTTCATTTGCTGCTTTTGAAGAAGCTATGTATTCCGCTTCACACGTAGATCCCGCCACGACGCTCTGCTTGGAACTGCACCAACTGACAGCTCCAGCATTTAATAAAAACACGTATCCGGTTTGTGACTTGGAGTCATCCAGATTGGTGTCAAAGCTTGCATCGACGTAACCATTTACGACGAGCTCTTTGTCACGTCCATATACGAGAAACATATCGTTAGTCCTTTTTAGGTATTTCAGGATATTCTTGACCGCTGTCCAATGATCCACTCCTGGATTACTTTGGTACCTCCCTGCTAAACTGATAGCAAGGCACACATCAGGTCTGGTACACAACATTGCATACATGATAGAGCCTATGGCTGAAGCATAGGGAACACCTTTCATTTTCTCTCTATCTTCTGCAGTGGTCGGGCATTGAGTCTGACTCAACTTCACACCTTGTAATACAGGCAAGAACCCTTTCTTTGCCTGATCCATTTTGAACTTCTTCAAAACTTTATAAAGGTATGTGCTTTGTGAAAGTCCAATTAAGCGTCTTGATCTATCTCTATAGATCTTGATGCCCAATATACAAGCAGCTTCACCGAGGTCTTTCATTGAAAAATTCTTATTCAAGTATCCTTTTATGTTATTCAGAAATTCGGTATCATTTCCGATCAACAATATGTCATCTACATATAATGTCAGAAATGCTACGGAGCACCCACTCACTTTCTTGTAAACACAAGCTTCTCCAAAAGTCTGTATAAAACCATATGCTTTGATCACACTATCAAAGCGTATATTCCAACTCCGAGAGGCTTGCACCAGTCCATAAATGGATCGCTGGAGCTTGCATACTTTGTTAGCACCTTTTGGATTGACAAAACCTTTTGGTTGCATCATATACAACTCTTCTTTAATATATCCATTAAGGAATGTAGTTCTGACATCCATTTGCCAAATTTCATAATCATACAATGCGGCAATTGCTAACATGATTCGGATGGATTTAAGCATCGCTACGGGTGAGAAGGTCTCATCGTAGTCAACTCCTTGAACTTGTCGAAAACCTTTTGCAAAAACTCGAGCTTTATAGACAGTAACATTACCGTCAGCGTCAGTCTTCTTCTTGAAGATCCATTTATTCTCGATGGCTTGCCGATCATCGGGCAAGTCAACCAAAGTCCACACTTTGTTCTCATACATGGATCCCATCTCAGATTTCATGGCCTCAAGCCATTTTGCGGAATCTGGGCTCATCATCGCTTCCTCATAGTTCGTAGGTTCGTCATGGTTAAGCAACATGACCTCCAGAACAGGATTACCGTACCACTTTGGTGTGGATCTTATTATGGTTGACCTACGAGGTTTGGCAGTAACTTGATTAGAAGTTTCATGATCATCATCATTAGCTTCCTCACTTACTGGTGTAGGAATCACTGGAACTGATTTCAGTGATGAACTATTTTCCAATAATGGAGAATGCACATTTACCTCATCAAGTTCTACTTTCCTCTCACTCACTTCTTTCGAGAGAAACTCCTTCTCTAGAAAGGATCCATTCTGAGCAACCAATATCTTGCCTTCGGATCTGTGATAGAAGGTATACCCAATAGTCTCCTTTGGGTATCCTATGAAGACACATTTCTCCCATTTGGGTTCAAGCTTATCAGGTTGAAGCTTTTTCACATAAGCATCGCAGCCCCAAAGTTTAAGAAACGACAACTTGTGTTTCTTGCCAAACCACAGTTCATAAGGTGTCGTCTCAACGGATTTAGATGGTGCCCTTTTTAATGTGAATGCAGCTGTCTCTAAAGCATAACCCCAAAATGATAGCGGTAAATCAGTGAGAGACATCATAGATTGCACCATATCTAGTAAAGTACGATTACGATGTTCGGACACACCATTACGCTATGGTGTTCCGGGTGGCGTGAGTTGCGAAACTATTCTGCATTGTTTCAAATGAAGACCAAACTCATAACTCAAATATTCACCTCCACGATCAGATCGTATCAACTTGATTTTCTTGTTACGATGATTTTCCACTTTACTCTGAAATTCTTTGAACTTTTCAAATGTTTCAGACTTATGTTTCATTAAGTAGATATACCCATATCTGCTCAAATCATCTGTGAAGTGAGAAAATAATGATATCTGCCACAAGCTTCAATGTTCATTGGACCACATACATCAGTATGTATGATTTCTAATAACTCTGTTGCTCGCTCCATTGTTCCGGAGAACGTTGTTTTAGTCCTCTTGCCCATGAGGCATGGTTCACAAGTACCAAGTGATTCATAATCAAGTGATTCCAAAAGTCCATCAGAATGGAGTTTCTTCATGCGCTTTACACCAATATGACCTAAACGGCAGTGCCACAAATAAGTTGCACTATCATTATCAACTCTGCATCTTTTGGCTTCAATATTGTGGACATGTGTATCACTACTATCAAGATTTAGTAAAAACAGACCACTCATCAAGGGTGCATGACTGACGGTCTCCTGGACTAGGGGGTACTCACCAAGTCGTCTCCCGACCTGTTAGATTGGGTCGAGGACCCCCATGGCCGTATACTCATGGGCCAGTTTGGACAGCTGCCGCATACATGGAAGATTCCACAAGACTTGGTGATCAAGACAAGGACTCCTCCCCACCGGCATATTCGGCTAGGACTCTTGTTATCCTAGGCCTTTAGTGCATTATATAAACCGAGGCCAGTCTAGTCGGTAGATCATATACAACAATCATACCATAGGCTAGCTTCTAGGGTTTTAGCCTCTATGATCTCGTGGTAGATCAACTCTTGTAATACTCATATCATCAATATCAATCAAGCAGGACGTAGGGTATTACCTTCATCAAGAGTGCCCGAACCTGGGTAAACATCGTGTCCCCTACCTACTGTTACCATCGATCCTAGACGCACAGTTCGGGACCCCCTACCCGAGATCTGTCGGTTTTGACACCGACAATGACCATAAAAGATATTACTCATATAAATAGAACAACCATTATTCTCTGATTTAAATGAATAACCATCTCGCATCAAACGAGATCCAGATATAATGTTCATGCTCAACGCTGGCACCAAATAACAATTATTTAGGTCTAAAACTAATCCCAAAGGTAGATGTAGAGGTAGCGTGCCGACGGCGATCACATCGACTTTGGAACCATTTCCCACGCGGATCGTCACCTCGTCCTTAGCCAATCTTCATTTAATCCGTAGCCCCTGTTTCGAGTTGCAAATGTTAGCAACTGAACCAGTATCAAATACCCATGCACTACTGCGAGCATTAGTAAGGTACACATCAATAACATGTATATCAAATATACCTTTCACTTTGCCATCCATCTTCTCCGCCAAATACTTGGGGCAGTTCCGCTTCTAGTGACCAGTTCCTTTGCAGTAGAAGCACTCAGTCTCAGGCTTAGGTCCAGACTTGGGCTTCTTCACTTGAGTAGCAACTTGTTTGCTGTTCTTCTTGAAGTTCCCCTTCTTCCCTTTAACCTTTTTCTTGGAACTGGTGGTCTTGTTGACCATCAACTCTTGATGCTCCTTCTTGATTTCTACCTCCGCAGCCTTCAGCATTGCGAAGAGCTCAGGAATGGTTTTATCCATCCCTTGCATATTATAGTTCATCATGAAGCTCTTGTAGCTTGGTGGCAGTGATTGAAGAACTCTATCAATGACACTATCATCAGGAAGATTAACTCCCAGTTGAATCAAGTGGTTGTGTTACCTAGACATTCCGAGTATATGTTCACTGACAGAACTATTCTCCTCCATCTTGCAGCTGTAGAACTTATTGGAGACTTAATATCACTCAATCCTGGCATTTGCTTGAAATATTAACTTCAACTCCTGGAACATATCATATGCTCCATGACGTTCAAAACGTCGTTGAAGTCCCGGTTCTAAGTCATAAAGCATGGCACACTGAACTATCGAGTAGTCATCAGCTTTGCTCTGTCAGACGTTCATAACATCTGGCGTTGCTCCTACAGCGGGTTTGGCACCTAGCGGTGCTTCCAGGACGTAATTCTTCTGTGCAGCAATGAGGATAATCCTCAAGTTACGGACCCAGTCCGTGTAGTTGCTACCATCATCTTTCAACTTAGCTTTCTCTAGGAACGCATTAAAATTCAATGGAACAACAGCACGGGCCATCTGTCTACAACAACATAGACATGCAAAATACTATCAGGTACTAAGTTCATGATAAATTAAAGTTCAATTAATCACATTACTTAAGAACTCCCACTTAGATAGACATCTCTCTAATCATCTAAGTGATCATGTGATCCATATCAACTAAACCATGTCCGATCATCATGTGAGATGGAGTAGTTTTCAATGGTGAACATCACTATGTTGATCATATCTACTATATGATTCACGCTCGACCTTTCGGTCTTAGTGTCCCGAGGCCATATCTGCATATGCTAGGCTCGTCAAGTTTAACCCGAGTATTCCGCATGTGCAAAACTGGCTTGCACCCGTTGTATGTGAACGTAGAGCTTATCACACCCGATCATCACTTGGTGTCTCGACACGACGAACTGTAGCAACGGTGCATACTCAGGGAGAACACTTATACCTTGAAATTTAGTGAGAGATCATCTTATAATGCTACCGTCGAACTAAGCAAAATAAGATGCGTAAAGGATAAACATCACATGCAATCAATATAAGTGATATGATATGGCCATCATCATCTTGTGCCTTTGATCTCCATCTCCAAAGCACCGTCATGATCACCATCATCACTAGCTTGACACCTTGATCTCCATCGAAGTATCATTGTCGTCTCACCAACTATTTCTTCTACAACTATCGCTACCGCTTAGTGATATAGTAAAGCAATTACATGGCGATTGCATTTCATACAATAAAGCGACAACCATATGGCTCCTGCCAGTTGCCGATATCTGTGTTACAAAACATGATCATCTCATACAATAAAATTTAGCATCATGTCTTGACCATATCACATCACAACATGCCCTACAAAAACAAGTTAGACGTCCTCTACTTTGTTGTTGCAAGTTTTACGTGGCTGCTACGGGCTGAGCAAGAACCGTTCTTACCTACGCATCAAAAACCACAAAGCGGTATAGTGATTGCTTTTTGACCTTCAGAAAGAACCTTGTTCATTGAATCCAATTCAACTAAAGTTGGAGAAACTGACACCCACCAGCCACCTGTGTGCAAAGCACATCGGTAGAACCAGTCTCGTGAAGAGTAATGTCGGTCTGGGCCGCTTCATCCAACAATACTGCCGAATCAAGAATCAACTAGTGACGGCAAGCAATATGTATATACCCACGCCCACAACTCCTTTGTGTTCTACTCATGCATATAACATCTACGCAAAAACCTGGCTCTGATACCACTATTGGGGAACATAGAATTTCAAAAAAATCCTATGCACACACAAGATCATGGTGATGCATAGCGACAAGAGGGGAGAGTGTTGTCCAAGTACCCTCGTAGACCGAACGTGGAAGCGTTATGACAACGTGTTGATGTAGTCGTACATCTTTACGATCGACCGATCCTAGTAACGAACGCACGGCACCTCCGCGATCTGCACACGTTCAACTCGATGATGTCCCATGAACTCACGATCAAGTAGAGCTTCGAGGGAGAGCTTCGTCAGCACGATAGCATGATGATGGTGATGATGAAGCTACCGGCGCAGGGCTTCGCCTAAGCACTACGACGATATGACCGAGGTGGATTATGGTGGAGGGGGGCACCACACACGGCTAAGAGATCAATGATCAACTTCTGTGTTCTAGGGTGCCCCCCAGCCCCATATATAAAGGAGTAAGGGGGAGGTCGGCCGGCCTTAGGGCGCGCTAAGGAGAGGGGGGAGTCCTCCACGTGGGAGTAGGACTCCCCTTTCCTAGTCCAACTAGGAAGGAGGAAGGGGAAAGGAAGGAGATGGAGAGAGGGAGGAAAGAGGGGGTGCCCCCCTCCTTGTCCAATTCAGACTCCCAAGGGGGGCAGCCCTAGGCCCTCTCCTCTCTCTCCCACAAGGCCTATGTTGGCCCATTAGTTCCCCCGGGGGTTCCGATAACCCCCCAGCACTCTGATAAATATCCGGTGACCCCCGGAACTCATACGGTGTCCGAATATAGTCATCCAATATATCAATATTTATGTCTCGACTATTTCGAGATTCCTCGTCATGTCCGTGATCACATCCGGGACTCTGAACTATCTTAGGTACATCAAAACACATAAACTCATAATACCGATCATCACCGAACATAAACTCATAATATCGAGAACTATGTAGACATGACTGAGACACATCTTAAGTCAATAACCAATAGCGGAACTTGGATGCTCATATTGGTTCCTACATATTCTATGAAGATCTTTATCGGTCAACCCGCATAACGATATACGTTGTTCCCTTTGTCATCGGTATGTTACTTGCCCGAGATTTGATCGTCGGTATCTCAATACCTAGTTCAATCCCGTTACCGGCAAGTCTCTTTACTCATTCTGTAATGCTACATCCCATAACTAACTCATTAGCTACATTGCTTGCAAGGCTTGTAGTGATGTACATTACCGAGAGGGCCCAGAGATACCTCTCCGACAATCGGAGTGAAAAATCCTAATCTCGATCTATGCCAACTCAACAAACACCATCGGAGACACATGTAGAGCACCTTTATAATCACCCAGCTACGTTGTGATGTTTGGTAGCACACAAAGTGTTCCTACGGTATTCAGGAGTTGCATGATCTCATAGTCATAGGAACATGTATAAGTTATGGAGAAAGCAATAGCAAAAAACTAAACAATCATCGTGCTAAGCTAACAGATGGGTCAAGTCAATCACATCATTATCTAATGATGTGATCCTGGTAATCAAATGACAACTCATGTCTATGGTTAGGAAACATAACCATCATTGATTCAACGAGCTAGTCAAGTAGAGTCAAACTAGTGACACTTTGTTTGTCTCTGTATTCACACATGTACTTAGTTTCCGGTTAATACAATTCTAGCATGAATAATAAAAATTTATCATCATATAAGGAAATATAAATAACAACTTTATTATTGCCTCTAGGGCATATATCCTTCACAAAGCTGCGGAGATAGAAATCAAGAAGGAGCATCAAGTGTTGATGGTTAACAAGACCACTAGTTTCAACAAAAAGGGCAAAGGAAAGAAGGGGAACTTCAAGAAGAATGGCAAGCAAGTTGCTACTCCCGGGAAGAAGCCCAAGTCTAGACCTAAGCCTGAAACTCAGTGCTTCTACTGCAAAGAGACTAGACACTGGAAGCGGAACTGCCCCAAGTATTTGGCGGATAAGAAGGATGGCAAAGTGAACAAAGGTATATTTGATATACATGTTATTAATGTGTACCTTACAAATGCTCGTAGTAGCGTCTGGGTATTTGATAATGTTTATGTTGCTCATATTTGCAACTCGATACAGGTGAAGGAAATATGCCCTAGAGTGAATAATAAAGTTGTTATTTATATTTCCTTATATCATGATAAACTTTTATTATTCATGCTAGAATTGTATTAACCGGAAACTTAGTACATGTGTGAATACATAGACAAACAGAGTGTCACTAGTTTTCCTCTACTTGACTAGCTCATTGAATCAATGATGGTTATGTTTCCTAACCATAGACATGAGTTGTCATTTGATTAACAGGATATCATCATTAGAGAATGATGTGGTTGACTTGACCCATCCGTTAGCTTAGCACGATGATCATTTATTTTGTTGCTATTGCTTTCTCCATAACTTATACATGTTCCTATGACTATGAGATCATGCAACTCCCGAATACCGGAGGAACACTTTGTGTGCTACCAAACATCACAATGTAACTGGCTGATTATAAAGGTGCTCTACAGGTGTCTCCGATGGTGTTTGTTGAGTTGGCATAGATCGAGATTAGGATTTGTCACTCCGATTGTCAGAGAGGTATCTCTAGGCCCTCTCGATAATGTACATCACTACAAGCCTTGCAAGCAATGTAGATAATAAGTTAGTTACGGAATGTAGCATTACAGAACGAGTAAAGAGACTTGCCGGTAACGAGATTGAACTAGGTATTGAGATACCGACGATCAAATCTCGGGCAAGTAACATACCGATGACAAAGGGAACAATGTATATCGTTATGCGGTTTGACCGATAAAGATCTTCGTAGAATATGTAGGAACCAATATGAGCATCCAGGTTCCGATATTGGTTATTGACCGGAGACATGTCTCGGTCATGTCTACATAGTTCTCGAACCCATAGGGTCCGCACGCTTAACATTCAGTGACCATCGGTATTATGAGTTTATGTGTTTTGATGTACCGAAGATAGTTCGGAGTCCCGGATGTGATCCTAGACATGACAAGGAGTCTCGAAATAGTCGAGACATAAAGATTGATATATTGGACGACTATATTCGGACACCGGATGAGTTTTGGGGGTCACCCGATGTTTATCGGAGTGCCGGGGGGTTATCGGAATCCCCGGGGGAACTAATGGGCCAACATGGGCCTTGTGGGAGAGAGATGAGATGGCCTAGGGCTGGCTGTCAGTATCAAAACCGACGGATCTTGGGTAGGGGGTCACGAACTGTGCGTCTAAGGTTGATGGTAACAGGAGGCGGGGGACACAATGTTTACCCAGGTTCGGGCCCTCTCGATGGAGGTAATACCCTACTTCCTGCTTGATTGGTATTGATGATACGAGTATTACAAGAGTTAATCTACCACGAGATCGTGGAGGCTCAACCCTAGAAGCTAGCCTATGATTATGATTGTTGTTGTCCTATGGACTAAACCCTCCGGTTTATATAGACACCGGAGGGGGCTAGGGTTACACAGAGTCGGTTACAAGGGAGGAGATCTACATATCCGAATTGCCAAGCTTGCCTTCCACGCAAAGGAGAGTCCCACCCGGACACGGGACGAAGTCTTCAATCTTCTATCTTCATAGTCCAACAGTCCGGCCAAAGTATATAGTCCGACTGTCCGAGGACCCCCTAATCCAGGACTCCCTCAGTAGCCCCTGAACCAGGCTCCAATGACGATGAGTCCGGCGCGTAGATTGTCTTCGGCATTGCAAGGAGGGTTCCTTCTACGAATACCCCATAGAAGATTTTGAACACAAGTATCATGTCCGGCTCTGCAAACTAAATTCCACATACCATCGTAGAGAGTATATTATTCCACAAATCTAATCTGCTGACAACTTTTTATAACGTGACATCCTGCCATGGCCCGGTCATTACGAATCATTTTTCCCTGCCTTCCACTACACGTGTTGCGAGACAGTTTTATTGGCACGTCTTGTTGAAGCAGAGATCATGTTCACCTTATCACGGGATTCTCATCAATACGGATATGGGTAACCCAACGACGCCATCAATCGCTGCGCTTGGGGAACAAGCGATTTTATGGGGCAAGTAGGGAGGCGCACAGTTTCTACTGCCTTTATAAAGGGACAAGGACTCCTCTTTTCACCCACGCCTTCTTCTTTACCTGCCCATCCATTCTCACGCACTCGAGCTCCAGTGCCCAAGTTCTCATTTTCTCCGCAAAGCCATTCCAAACATGTCCGGAGCGGGAGGCAAGTGGATGGTCTCCTCCATTACGGAGGAGAACATTATGAAGCTCCTGGAAGCCGGATACCTGGCCACAGATATCGCGCACCGGCTCCCAGACGTGGGGCAGATCATCCCTACTCCAGCACCCCATGAGGGGGTTGTATTCCTCACCCACTTCGTATGTGGGCTGGGATTTCCCCTCCACCTGTTTGTCCGCGGGCTCATGTTCTACTACGGGCTGGACTTCCATGATCTTGCCCCCAATTTCATCCTCAACATCTCGGCGTTTATCGTCGTGTGCGAGGCCTTCCTCCGCATCAAGCCCCACTTCGGCCTGTGCCTGAAGACCTTCAACATGAAACCGAAGGTGGTGGTCGGCCAGCAAGCGGAGTGCGGAGGCGCCATGGTGGGCAAAATGCCCAACGTCACCTGGCTCGAAGGCTCCTATGTGGAGACCATGAAGGGGTGGCAATCGGGGTGGTTCTACATCACCTGGATGGCGGCCCCCGAATTTCGATCCGGCATCCCCATGCGGCTCACCTCCTAGAAAGAGAAGGGTCTATCCTGGGGTTCACCAGTGGAGCTGACCGGACTCCAGAACTGTGTTAAAAATATGATACGCAAGAAAATCAAGCTTGTCAACGTGGTCCAAGTCATGCTCTTCCGCTGGATCCTTCCGTGTCAAAGACGGGCATTCAATATGTGGGAGTTTGACCCGGCCAAACATCAGACGTTGCGAGAGCTTTTCGACACGACGCACCAAGACATTTGGAGGGTGTTGTTCAAGGCTGCCAAGGTACCTGCTCCCCTTACCGAGGATCGCGGACTCAATGCAAAGCGCCCTGCCAATCCGGTAAGCTCTTTATATCTCATAAGGTGTTCCTTTCCCCAGTATAATCATGTGAGGGATCTGAGCCTCCATGCCATTTTAACAGGACTGGGTAGCGACAGCGGAGCTGATCGATTGTCCGGCCCCACTGCCCAAAGATCCAGCAAGGGATCTCTTAACGGAGATGCTGGTTCCGGTACCCTATGAGGCGCCGGAGAAGAAGGCCAAGAAGAAGGCCGCGGGGACCAGAAAAGTTCTCCAGCGCAAGGTTGTATCGGACTCATCGTCCGAAAACACCAAGGCGCACTCCTCCCACGAAAATGAGGAGGAGGAAGAGGAAATTTCTCCCCCCAGCCAGGGGAGACAAGAAAAGGAAGGTCGCCCCATCTAGGGAGGCCAAAGGGTCCAAGAAGGGAAGGACCCTCCTTCCGGACTGCTCCACAACAGCCGCTTACAACGATGAGGAGTGGTTGCCCAGGGACAAGCCCCTGGCGAAGTCGTAAGTATCCGGATACTATAATAGTTCTGGCATGTTTTGTTTTATTACTTCTTATCATGTCAAACATGATCATGCAGTCCATCCAAAGCCCATATCGACGTATCCTCTTCGGATGAGTCTTTGGGCCAGTCGGCGATGAACAACGATTCACTCCCGACAGCCACCTTCCCCCGGCCAACGGACGACATCGAGGTGTTGTCTCCAAGGGCACCGATTGGTCGCATGGGGGGAAAGACTCCCGTGAGCTCTAATGTCTGGGGCCACAACAAGTTTGGCCCCCAGCCAGATACTGCGCCAGAACCTCTAGTGGTTCCGGATTTTGTCAGGTGACCCCTCGCTATGGGGGGCGGGCCGTCTGTGGTGATGGCCTTTGTCCATCCAGATGCATCGAACAACTTGCTGGAAGCGCTTCGTGGTGCTTCCATTGATGAAGAGCACCACACTATCATGAGTGCGGTGGTCGAGAAGGTTCGGTCCGCCAAAAGCGGACTGACCGAAGCCTGTGCCAGCCTCCTAACAGGCTTTGAGGTAACTAATCAAATTATGAGAAAATATCATAGTATAGACAGTAGCCCCTGATGCTCTGTTTGGTGTTCGCAAAGAAAGGCTGAGCAGAGGATCAAATAATAATCACAGGAGTCTAATCAGTATATGTCTATGTGAATAAGCAGGCTTCGCTGCTGGCCACTGCTGCTCGTATTGCGGAGGTATTCGGACTGAAGCGGGACCTTGAGCAGTCTGAGGAAGAGCTCGGCCTTACCAAGAGGCAGCTCGAAGAGAACAAAGGTAGGTGATACCACGTCTGTGTATTGATAAAGAAAAAAAGAAAGCGGTTAGTAGATCATGGGATCATCATGAATTTTGCTAGGGGCCACTACCGAAGTGGCGGACCTAAAGAAGGCGCTATCCGAGGCCGAAGACAGAGCGGCCCAGGAGCGCATCGAGCGCAAGAAGCAAGAGGCCTGAGTCGGCGAGGTTCAACAGGAGCTCCGGGATTTTGTCAAAAATACGAGTCCTTGGAGCATGACTCTAAGACACAGGGGTCCGAGCTTGCGAAGGCCCTCGAGGACGCACAAAATGCCAAGGCCGAAGCTCAAAAGGCCCTCCAGGAGATTCAAGCGGTCAAGAAGATAGCGGCCGGTAAGGCATTCATTATGCAAAGCAAGCATGTGAAGGAAACTTTCCTTTTACTTACCCGAATTCGGAGCTCTCCAGGAGCGTTCGCAGATCTACCCAGCAGCGTATCAGATGCCGCGGAGTTCTACCAGGACGAGGAAGGGAGCTCAATTGAAAAGTTGTTCTGGTATCAATATACTGGGACCGAACATCCAGTGCCCTTGAGCGACCAGCTGAAGCAACTGGTCGAGCTTGACAAGGCGGCCGAACTGGCCATGAAGGGTCTCATAATCCGGATGTGGCCTGGCGAGCCCCTGCCTGGTAGCTACTTCGGCCTGGTAAAGCGGCTTCTGAATGCCTGCCCACTGTTTGAAGTCATAAAACGGTCCATCTGCATTGAAGATGCGCGCAGGGCCTTTGCCCGTTCGAAAGTGCACTGGGCGAAGATGGACGCTGAAAAGCTGGTGAAGGAGGGGCCACCGAAGGGCAAGGAGCATCGCCACCCCGAAAATTATTATGACAGTGTCCTGAAGGGTTCCCGCCTTGTGGCGGAGGAATGTGCTAAGGATGTATTATTTGAATGAATGTACTCATGTGATCCTATAATATGAAAATGAGTTCATGTGCGATATATAATGCTTGTCGATTTAAAATATTACCTTCTGTGCGGCCGTTTATAAAATCTGAGAGTTGGCCAGTCGTTGGCTTCTGCCCCCATGCAACTAGTACTGAGGTGTTCAGGATAAATCTTAAACACTCTTTATCCAAAAAAAATTGGTCCTTTAAGGAGGTGTTTAGCGCAGCGAACAAGGAAATCAGACTATACAGCTTTATCACTCTCACTTAGCCATAGAAGTCTACAATTTTAAATTTTGGCGAAGCCCCTAGTATTCGGAAGGCCGAACTTGGGGCGCTATATACGCCTAAATCGGACAAGGCCGATTCCTCGCCCGAAGCGGAAAAACTCCTTAAGGATTTGAGATCTCTCGAACAGCGACCAACTCTCGCCGTATCATGACAGTCAGTTTTCGGCTTTCTCTACTGAGGTGGTCGTCCGAAAGAACCGGGACACAATCGCAGATGTTCTCCCAGTGCTACCTTAGCCGATATAGCGGAACGCAAGGTACCAAAACATGGGAGCCGGGCAAACCCAACTATTGACCCAAGACATGATTCGGAGCTGATGCATATAATGCTATAAGTTCGGGGTGCCGCACTGTCGAAAGTGTTTGGACTTTTCTTGCAGTGTTATGGGGTACACTAAAGCCCCTGGCGCACTAGACATATCAGAATGTACGGTTGCAATTTGTCATAAATGAGCAGACAGGGAAAAGGCAATAATAAGCTAATGCTATGCATAGTTATTTAAATGATACGTCAAAGCGTATGTATACAAGTAGTGCAATAAGCAAAAATAGGACTATTTGACATGTCCTATCCATGGGCAGGCTGCGTGTGGGTATGTAAAACAGGTATAGCGATTGTTATCAGAGACCACCTAGGGATTCCCTTGTGCGTCAAAGCTTCTTGCTTACTTGGTGTTTCCTTCCCGTGGTGGGTCCGACAATCAGGGTATCGAAGAGGGCCTTCAGACAATAGGGTCCTGAAAGGAAGAAAATGGTAAAGATATACGGGTCCTGAGGCGGTTGAGCCGCATTGTGGGCCGTGCCATAACCGTGCCTCCACCTATGCCCATGGTATCTTGAGTGCATAATTATCGACGCGCTGCGCAAATTTCGCTGCTTGACTGGGACTGGGACGGAGGCCAGATTGCTAGGCGAGCTCAGAACGTGCTGGGTGATCCTGTTGCAGGGTATTCTGGACTCGCTTGAAGGTGTCCGGGGGCTTTATCGCCGAATTGGCGGTTTGCCACAGAAGGCTGTTTTGTACTTCTGCTGCGAGGACCGCGGTGTGCTCCTCCGTACAGAGCGAGCGTTCTGTGTTTCCATTAAATGTTATAACCCCGCGAGGTCCTGACATTTTGAGCTTGTGGTATGCATTATGCGGTACCTCATTGAATCTGGCGAATGCGGTTTGTCCGAGCAGTGCATGATAGCCACTGCAGAAGGGGACGATATCGAAGATCAACTCCCCGCTTCAGAAGTTGTCCGGGGATCCGAAGACCACTTCCAGTGTGATTGAGCCCGTGCAACAGGCCTCTACACCTGGTATGACACCTTTAAAGGTGGTTTTTGTGGGTTTGATCCTCGAGGGGTCGATACCCATTTTGCGCATTGTATCCTGATAGAGCAGGTTCACGCTGCTGCCACCGTCCATAAGGACTCAAGTGAGGTGAAATCCGTCGATGATGGGGTCAAGGACCAATGCGGTAGAACTGCCATGATGGATACTGGTAGGGTGGTCCCTGCGATCGAAAGTGATCGGACAAGAAGACCATGGGTTGAACTTTGGGATGACAGGCTCCACCGCATAGACGTCCCTTAGTGCACGCTTCCGTTCCTGCTTGGGAATATGGGTTGTGTATATCATGTTCACTGTTTTCACTTGGGGAGGAAATTTCTTCTGTCCTCCTGTGTTCGGTGGCCAGGGCTCCTCCTCGTCGTCGCTAAGCAGCCCCTTTTCCTTGTTTTCGGCATTCAACTTGCCGGCCTGTTTGAACACCCAGCATTCTCTGTTGGTGTGGTTGGCTGGTTTATCGGGGGTGCCGTGAATTTGGCACAAGCGATCGAGTATGCGGTCCAAACTGGATGGGCCCAGATTGCTTCTTTTGAACGGCTTTTTCTGCTGACTGGATTTAGAGCCACTAAATTCAGCATTGAGTGCCGTATCTTCGGTGTTGTCACCGCTGTTGTGGCGCTTGTGTCTGTTGTGACGTGGCTTGCCGTTGCTATCTCTAGCATCTGAATTGCCAGGATTTTTAGATGTGTTGTTGCTGCGAGCCAGCCAACTGTCCTCGCCCGCACAAAAGCGGGTCATGATGTCGTGAGGGTTGCCATGGACTTCGGCTTCTCTTGGCTGAGGTGTCGGGTGAGCCACTCGTCATGAATGTTATGTTTAAATGCCGCTAAGGCCTCGGCATCCGGACAGTCGACAATTTGGTTCTTTTTAGTCAGGAACCGAGTCCAGAATTTCCTGGCTGTCTCCCTGGGCTGTTGGGTTATGTGACTCAAGTCATCAGCATCCGGTGGTCGCACATAAGTGCCCTGGAAGTTGTCAAGGAATGCGTCTTCCAAGGTCTCCCAACTGCCAATGGAGTTTGCTGGCAAGCCATTCAGCCAATGCCGAGCCGGTCCTTTGAGTTTTAGTGGGAGGTACTTGATGGCATGTAGATTGTCACCGCGGGCCATGTGGATGAGGAGGAGGAAATCTTCAATCCATACCGCGGGGTCTGTTGTACCATCATATGATTCAATGTTTACGGTTTTAAACCCTTCTGGCAATTCATGATCCATTACTTCATCGGTGAAGCATAGGGGGTGTGCGGCGCCTCTGTGCCGGGCTATATCACGACGCAGTTCGTACGAGTCTTGTCTGCTGTATTCGGCCCAGACGGATTTGCTTTTAGTATATCCGGCGTGACGGTCGTCGTCACGCGTTGGGGCGCGCCCCTGTGATTCGTAGATCGATCTTGTATGTCCTGCTTTGTTTTCCTATACGTCTCGCAGGTCCTGCGTGTAGCCCCGGCCCTTGGTGTTTTTGTTTGACTGGCGACGATGTGCGGGCTAGACTTTGGGCTGATATGCCGCTTTGTCTCGGCCACGAGGTGGCCAGTCAGCCGCATCATACACTGGTAGTGTATGATGGGGAACGTAGTAATTTCAAATTTTTCCTACGCACATGCAAGATCATGGTGATGCATAGCAATGAGAGGGGAG
The DNA here is from genome assembly GCF_018294505.1 of Triticum aestivum. NCBI lineage: Eukaryota > Viridiplantae > Streptophyta > Magnoliopsida > Poales > Poaceae > Triticum > Triticum aestivum. The sequence continues at coordinate 486,256,953 of NC_057794.1, forward strand.
AGTGTTATCTACGTACTTTCGTAGACCAGAAGCGGAAGCGTTAGCACAACGCGGTTGATGTAGTCGTACGTCTTCACGGCCCGACTGATCAAGCACCGAAACTACGGCACCTCCGAGTTCTAGCACAAGTTCAGCTCGATGACGATCCCCGTACTCCGATCCAGCAGAATGTCGGGGAAGAGTTCTGTCAGCACGACGGCGTGGTGACGATCTTGATGTTCTACCGTCGCAGGGCTTCGCCTAAGCACCGCTACAATATTATCGATGAGTATGGTGGAGGGGGGCACCGCACACGGCTAAGAGAACGATCACGAAGATCAACTTGTGTGTCTATGGGTGGCCCCCTGCCCCCGTATATAAAGGAGCAAGGGGGAGGAGGCCGACCCTAGGAGGGGCACGCCAGGGAGTAGGATTCCTACTCCTAGTTGGAGTAGGTTTCCTCCTATCCTAGTCCAACTAGGAGAAGGGGGGAAAGGGGGGAAGAGGGGAAGGAAGGGAGAGAGGGGCCGCGCCCCAAACCCCTTGTCCAATTCGGACTAGGCTTGGGAGGGGGGCGCGCCACCTCCTGGTCCTTTCCACTAAGGCCCATAAAGGCCCATTGCTTCTTCCTTGTATTCCCGTAACTCCCCGGTACCTCCAAAAATACCCGAATCATTCGGAACCTTTCCGATGTCCGAATATAGTCGTCCAATATATCGATCTTTACGTCTCGACCATTTCGAGACTCCTCGTCATGTCCCCAATCTCATCCGGGACTCCAAACTCCTTCGATACATCAAAACTTATAAACTCATAATATAACTATCATCGAAACCTTAAGCATGCGGACCCTACGGGTTCGAGAACAATGTAGACATGACCGAGACATGTCTCCGATCAATAACCAATAGCGGAACCTGGATGCTCATATTGGCTCCCACATATTCTATGGAGATCTTTATCGGTCAGACCGCATAACGACATACGGTGTTCCCTTTGTCATCGGTATGTTACTTGGCCAAGATTCGATCGTCGGTATCTGAATACCTAGTTCAATCTCATTACCGGCAAGTCTCTTTACTCGTTTCATAATACATCATCTCGCAACTAACTCATTTAGTTGCAATGCTTGCAAGGCTTATGTGATGTGCATTATCGAGAGGGCCCAGAGATACCTCTCCGACAATCGGAATGACAAATCCTAATCTCGAAATACACCAACCCAAAGTGTACCTTTGGAGACACCTGTAGAGCTCCTTTATAATCACCCAGTTACGTTGTAATGTTTGGTAGCACACAAAGTGTTCCTTCGGCAAACGGGAGTTGCATAATCTCATAGTCATCGGAACATGTATAAGTCATGAAGAAAGCAATAGCAACATACTAAACGATCGGGTGCTAAGCTAATGGAATGGGTCAAGTCAATCACATCATTCTCATAATGATGTGATCTCGTTAATCAAATAACAACTCTTTGTCTATGGTTAGGAAACATAACCATCTTTGATTAACGAGCTAGTCAAGTAGAGGCATACTAGTGACACTCTGTTTGTCTATGTATTCACACATGTATTATGTTTCCGGTTAATACAATTCTAGCATGAATAATAAACATTTATCATGAAATAAGGAAATAAATAATAACTTTATTATTGCCTCTAGGGCATATTTCCTTCAGTCTCCGACTTGCACTAGAGTCAACAATCTAGTTCACATCGCCATGTGATCTAACATCAATAGTTCACATCTTTATGTGGTTAACACCCATAGTTCACATTGATATGTGACCAACACCCAAAGGGTTTACTAGAGTCAGTAATCTAGTTCACATCGCTATGTGATTAACACCCAAAGAGTACTAAGGTGTGATCATGTTTTGCTTGTGAGATAATTTTAGTCAACGGGTCTGTCATATTCAGATCCGTAAGTATTTTGCAAATATCTATGTCAACAATGCTCTGCACGGAGCTACTCTAGCTAATTGCTCCCACTTTCAATATGTATCTAGATCGAGACTTCGAGTCATCCAGATCTGTGTCAAACCTTGCATCGACGTAACTATTTACGATGAACCTTTTGTCACCACCATAATTGAGAAATAATTCCTTATTCCACTAAGGATAATTTTGACCGCTGTCCAGTGATCTACTCCTAGATCACTATTGTACTCCCTTGCCAAAAACAGTGTAGGGTATACAATAGGTACACAACATGGCATACTTTATAGAACCTATGATTGAGGCATAGGGAATGACTTTCACTCTCTTTCTATCTTCTGCCGTGGTCGGGCTTTGAGTCTTACTCAATTTCACACCTTGTTACACAGGCAAGAACTCTTTCTTTGACTGTTCCATTTTGAACTACTTCAAAATCTTGTCAAGGTATGTACTCATTGAAAAAACTTATCAAGCGTCTTGATCTATCTCTATAGATCTTGATGCTCAATATGTAAGCAGCTTCACCGAGGTCTTTCTTTGAAAAACTTCTTTCAAAACACTCCTTTATGCTTTGCAGAATAATTCTACATTATTTCCGATCAACAATATGTCATTCACATATACTTATCAGAAATGTTGTAGTGCTCCCACTCACTTTCTTGTAAATACAGGCTTCACTGCAAGTCTGTATAAAACTATATGCTTTGATCAACTTATCAAAGCGTATATTCCAACTCCGAGATGCTTGCACCAGTCCATAGATGGATCGCTGGAGCTTGCATATTTTGTTAGTACCTTTAGGATTGACAAACCTTCTAGTTGCATCATATACAACTCTTCTTTGATAAATCCATTAAGGAATGCAGTTTTGTTTATCCATTTGCCAGATTTCATAAAATGCGGCAATTGCTAACATGATTCGGACAGACTTAAGCATAGATATGAGTGAGAAACTCTCATCGTAGTCAACACCTTTAACTTGTCGAAAACTTTTTTGTGACAATTCTAGCTTTGTAGATAGTAACACTACTATCAGCGTCCGTCTTCCTCTTGAAGATCCATTTAATCTCAATGGCTCGCCGATCATTGGGCAAGTCAATCAAAGTCCATACTTTGTTCTCATACATGGATCTCATCTTAGATTTCATGGCCTCAAGCCATTTTGCGGAATCTGTGCTCATCATCGCTTCCTCATAGTTCGTAGGTTCGTCATGGTCAAGTAACATGACCTCCAGAACAGGATTACCGTACCACTCTGGTGCGGATCTCACTCTGGTTTACCTACGAGGTTCGGTAGTAACTTGATCTGAAGTTACATGATCATCATAATTAGCTTCCTCACTAATCGGTGTAGTAGTCACAGGAACAGATTTCTGTGATGAACTACTTTCCAATAAGGGAGCAGATACAGTTACCTCATCAAGTTCTACTTTCCTCCCACTCACTTCTTTCGATAGAAATTCCTTCTCTAGAAAGGATCCATTCTCAGCAACGAATATATTGCCTTCGGATCTGTGATAGAAGGTGTACCCAACATTTTCTTTTGGGTATCCTATGAAGACGCACTTCTCCGATTTGGGTTAGAGCTTATCAGGTTGAAACTTTTTCACATAAGCATTGCAACCTTAAACTTTAAGAAACGACAGCTTAGGTTTCTTGCCAAACCATAGTTCATACGGTGTCGTCTCAATGGATTTAGATGGTGCCCTATTTAACGTGAATGTAGCTGTCTCTAATGCATAACCCCAAAACGATAGCGGTAAATCTGTAAGAGACATCATAGATCGCACCATATGTAATAAAGTACGGTTACGACGTTCGGACACACCATTACACCGTGGTGTTCCAGGTGGCGTGAGTAGTGAAACTATTTCACATTGTTTTTAACTGAAGGCCAAACTCGTAACTCAAATATTTTACTTCTGCGAGCATATCGTAGAAACTTTTATTTTTGTTACAATGATTCTCCACTTCACTCTGAAATTCTTTGAACTTTTTAAATGTTTCAGACTTGTGTTTCATCAAGTAGATATACTCATATCTTCTCAAATCATCTGTGAAGATCAGAAAATAATGATACCTGCCGCGAGCCTCAATATTCATCGGACCACATACATCAGTATGTATGATTTCCAACAAATCTGTTGCTCGCTCCGTTATTCCAGAGAATGGAGTCTTAGTCATCTTGCCCATGAGGCATGGTTTGCAAGCATCAATTGATTCATAATAAAGTGATTCCAAAAGCCCATCATCATGGAGTTTCTTCATGCGCTTTACACCAATATGACCTAAACGGCAGTGCCACAAATAAGTTGCACTATCATTATCAACTTTGCATCTTTTGGTTTCAATATTATGAATATGTGTATCACTACGATCGAGATCCAACGAACTTTTTTCATTGGGTGTGTAACCATATAAGGTTTTATTCATGTAAACAGAACAACAATTTATTCTCTTACTTAAATGAATAACCGTATTACAATAAACATGATCAAATCATATTCATGCTCAACGCAAACACCAAATAACACTTATTTAGGTTCAACACTAATCCCAAAAGTATAGGGAGTGTGCGATGATGATCATATCAATCTTGGAACCACTTCCAACACACATCGTCACTTCACCCTTAACTAGTCTTTGTTTATTCTGCAACTCCCGTTTCGAGTTACTAATCTTAGCAACTGAACTAGTATCTAATACTGAGGGGTTGCTATAAACACTAGTAAAGTACACATCAATAACATGTATATCAAATATACTTATGTTCACTTTGCCATCCTTCTTATCCGCCAATCACTTGGGGTAGTTCCGCTTCCAGTGACCAGTCCCTTTGCAGTAGAAGCACTTAGTCTCAGGCTTAGGACCAGAATTGGGCTTCTTCACTTGAGCAGCAACTTGCTTGCTGTTTTTCTAGAAGTTCCCCTTTTTTCCTTTGCCATTTTCTTGAAACTAGTGATCTTGTCAACCATCAACACTTGATGCTCTTTCTTGATTTCTACCTTCATCGATTTCATCATCATGAAAAGCTCGGGAGTCGTTTTCGTCATCCCTTGCATAATATAGTTCATCACGAAGTTCTACTAACTTGGTGATGGTGACTAGAGAATTCTGTCAATCACTATCTTATCTGGAAGATTAACTCCCACTTGATTCAAGCGATTGTAGTACCCAGACAATCTGAGCACATGCTCACTAGTTGAGCGATTCTCCTCCATCTTTTAGCTATAGAACTTGTTGGAGACTTCATATCTCTCAACTCGGGTATTTCTTGAAATATTAACTTCAACTCCTGGAACATCTCATATGGTCCATGACGTTCAAAACGTCTTTGAAGTCCCGATTCTAAGCCATTAAGCATGGTGCACTAAACTATCAAGTAGTCATCATATTTAGCTAGCGAAACGTTCATAACATCTGCATCTGCTCCTGCAATAGGTCTGTCACCTAGCGGTGCATCAAGGACATAATTCTTCTGTGCAGCAATGAGGATAAACCTCAGATCACGGATCCAATCCGCATCATTGCTACTAACATCTTTCAACACAATTTTCTCTAGGAACATATCAAAATAAACACAGGGAAGCAACAACGCGAGCTATTGATCTACAACATGATTTGCAAAATACTACCAGGACTAAGTTCATGATAAATTTAAGTTCAATTAATCATATTACTTAAGAACTCCCACTTAGATAGACATCCCTCTAATCCTCTAAGTGATCACGTGATCCAAATCAACTAAACCATGTCCGATCATCATGTGAGATGGAGTAGTTTCATTGGTGAACATCACTATGTTGATCATATCTACTATATGATTCACGCTCGACCTTTCGGTCTCCGTGTTCCGAGGCCATATCTGTATATGCTTGGCTCGTCAAGTATAACCTGAGTATTCCGCGTGTGCAACTGTTTTGCACCCGTTGTATTTGAACGTAGAGCCTATCACACCCGATCATCACGTGGTGTCTCAGCACGAAGAACTTTCGCAACGGTGCATACTCAGGGACAACACTTCTTGATAATTAGTGAGAGATCATCTTAAAATGCTACCGTCAATCAAAGCAAGATAAGATGTATAAAAGATAAACATCATATGCAATCAAAATATGTGACATGATATGGCCATCATCATCTTGCGCCTTTGATTTCCATCTCCAAAGTACTGTCATGATCTCTATCGTCACCGGCATGACACTATGATCTCCATCATCTTGATCTATATCAATGTGTCGTCACGTGGTCGTCTCGCCAACAATTGCTCTTGCAACTATTGCTATCGCATAGTGATAAAGTAAAGCAATTATTGGGCGCTTGCATCTTATGCAATAGAGAGACAACCATAAGGATTTTGCCAGTTGTCGATAACTTCAACAAAACATGATCATCTCATACAACAACTTATATCTCATCATGTCTTGACCATATCACATCATAACATGCCCTGCAAAAACAAGTTAGACGTCCTCTACTTTGTTGTTGCAAGTTTTACGTGGCTGCTACGGGCTTAGCAAGAACAGTTCTTACCTACGCATCAAAAACCACAATGATAGTTTGTCAAGTTGGTGCTGTTTTAACCTTCGCAAGGACCGGGCATAGCCACACTTGGTTCAACTAAAGTTGGAGAAACTAACACCCGCTAGCCACCTGTGTGCAAAGCACGTCGGTAGAACCAGTCTCGCGTAAGCGTACGCGTAATGTCGGTCCGGGCCGCTTCATCCAACAATACCGCCGAACCAAAGTATGACATGCTGGTAAGCAGTATGACTTATATCGCCCACAACTCACTTGTGTTCTACTCGTGCATATAACATCAACACATAAAACCTAGACTCTGATACTACTAATGGGGAACGTAGTAATTTCAAAATTTTCCTACGCACATGCAAGATCATGGTGATGCATAGCAACGAGAGGGGAGAGTGTTATCTACGTACTTTCGTAGACCAGAAGCGGAAGCGTTAGCACAACGCGGTTGATGTAGTCGTACGTCTTCATGGCCCGACCGATCAAGCACCGAAACTACGACACCTCCGAGTTCTAGCACATGTTCAGCTCGATGACGATCCCTGGACTCCGATCCAGCAGAATGTCAGGGAAGAGTTCCGTCAGCACGACGGCGTGGTGACGATCGTGATGTTCTACCATCGCAGGGCTTCGCCTAAGCACCGCTACAATATTATCCAGGAGTATGGTGGAGGGGGGCACCGCACACGGCTAAGAGAAGGATCACAAAGATCAACTTGTGTGTCTATGGGTGCCCCCCTGCCCCCGTATATAAAGGAGCAAGGGGGAGGAGGCCGGCCCTAGGAGGGGCGCGCCAGGGAGTAGGATTCCTACTCCTAGTTGGAGTAGGTTTCCTCCTTTCCTAGTCCAACTAGGAGAAGGGGGGAAAGGAGGGAAGAGGGGAAGGAAGGGAGAGAGGGGCTGCGCCCCAAACCCCTTGTCCAATTCGGACTGGGCTTGGGAGGGGCGCGTGCCACCTCCTGGTCCTTTCCACTAAGGCCCATTAAGGCCCATTGCTTCTTCCTTGTATTCCTGTAACTCCCCGGTACCTCCAAAAATACCCGAATCACTCGGAACCTTTCCGATGTCTGAATATAGTCGTCAAATATATCGATCTTTACGTCTCGACCATTTCGAGACTCCTCATCATGTCCCCGATCTCATCCGGGACTCCAAACTCCTTTGGTACATCAAAACTTATAAACTCATAATATAACTATCATCGAAACCTTAAGCGTGCGGACCCTACGGGTTCGAGAACAATGTAGACATGACCGAGACATGTCTCCGGTCAATAATCAATAGCGGAACCTGGATGCTCATATTGGCTCCCACATATTCTACGAAGATCTTTATCGGTCAGACCGGATAACAACATACGGTGTTCCCTTTGTCATCGGTATGTTACTTGCCCGAGATTCGATCGTCGATATCTGAATACCTAGTTCAATCTCATTACCGGCAAGTCTCTTTACTCGTTTCATAATACATCATCTCGCAACTAACTCATTTAGTTGCAATGCTTGCAAGGCTTATGTGATGTGCATTACCAAGAGGGCCCAGAGATACCTCTCCGACAATCGGAGTGACAAATCCTAATCTCGAAATACGCCAACCCAACATGTACCTTTGGAGACACCTGTAGAGCTCCTTTATAATCACCCAGTTACGTTGCGACGTTTGGTAGCACACAAAGTGTTCCTCCGGCAAACGGGAGTTGCATAATCTCATAGTCATAGGAACATGTATAAGTCATGAAGAAAGCGATAGCAACATACTAAACGATCGGGTGCTAAGCTAATGGAATGGGTCAAGTCAATCACATCATTCTCCTAACGATGTGATCCCATTAATCAAATAACAACTCTTTGTCTATGGTTAGGAAACATAACCATCTTTGATTAACGAGCTAGTCAAGTAGAGGCATACTAGTGACACTCTGTTTGTCTATGTATTCACACATGTATTATGTTTCCGGTTAATACAATTCTAGCATGAATAATAAACATTTATCATGAAATAAGGAAATAAATAATAACTTTATTATTGCCTCTAGGGCATATTTCCTTCAGTGTAGGCTTTAATGCTTCCTCCTCGAGTTGGGGTAGCAACCTGCGCTCTGGGTAACTTTTCGTTGGCGCTCGGGTTCGTGTTCCTCGGCTGCCAGGACCTCGGTCCATCTATCCGCTAGCAGATCTTGATCAGCTTGAAGCTGCTGCTACTGCTTTTTCTTCAGGCTTTTTGCTGTGGCTATAAGCCGGCGCTTGAAGCGCTCCTGCTCGACGGGATCCTCAGGCACGATGAATTCTTTGTCGCCGAGGCTCACCTCATCTTCGAAGAGGGGCATGTAATTGTCATCCCCTGATTCTCCGTCTGTCGCCTGTTCCTTTGGGCTCGTATGCCCATCCTCCCGCTCGAAGCTTGGCTGGAGGGGATTGTCCTCGTCTTCGGCACTGTCCACAGCGTTATTGTCTCTTGTGCCGGTATCGCTGCTTTTGCTATGGCGGGGCTTAGAGCGGTGTCTATGACACCGGTGCTTAGATTGCTTCTCGAGGGGATTATCCTCCGTTGCCTTATTGCCATTGCTTTCTTTGGGGGTGTCCACCATGTATATATCATATGATGAGGTGGCTGTCCAGCGCCCTGTGGGCGGTGGTTCCTGTTCTTCTCCTGCATCGTCGTCCATACCGTCGATGTCTTAGGAGTCGAAATCAAGCATGTCGGTTAAGTCGTCGATAGTGGCTATTAATTGGGTGGTGGGTGGGGAACGAATTCCTTCGTCGTCCGCTTCCCACTCGAGCCGAACATAGTTCGGTCGAGGATCTCCTGACAAGGAGAGAGACCTCAATGAATCTAGCACATCGCCCAAGGGCAAGTGCTGAAAAATATTTGCGGAGGTAAACTCCATGATCGGTGCCCAGTCAGATTCAATAGGCACGGACGCAAGCGGTTCGGAGCCTATGGCCGAGGACGAATCCAAGGGTCCGGTAACACAGGTCTCATAGGAGGTGAAGTCAGTATTCGGCTCTATCGCCGCTAAGTGTGCGGCCTCCGTGGAGGGGTCTATCCACCCGTCCTCGAACGGCACGATCTGCTCGGATTGAGGGCCGGAGTAGCCATAGGTGTGATCTCCCGAACACCGTCCGACGGCAGAGCTAAGTCATGCTCATCGTGACAGTGTGGCGCGCCTGACATGGGCTCGAATCCATCGAAGATCAAGTCTCCGTAGATGTCGACCATATAGTTCAAGCTTCCAAACCTAACCTGATGGCCAGGGGCGTAGCTCTCGATCTGCTCCAGATGGCCAAGCGAGTTGGACGCAGTATGAAGCCGCCGAATACGGAGATCTGTCCGAGGAGAAAAACCTCACCCTGGATCGCATCATTGCCGATGATCAAAGGAGCCATCAAGCCTTTATCGTGACGGCACAGTGGAACTCTCAATGAAAGCACCAATGTCGGTGTCAAAACTGGCGAATCTCGGGTAGGGGGTCCCGAACTGTGCATCTAAGGCTGATGCTAACAGGAGGCGGGGGACACAATGTTTTCCCAGGTTCGGGCCCTCTCGATGGAGGTAATACCCTACTTCCTGCTTGATTGATCTTGATGATACGAGTATTACAAGAGTTGATCTACCACGAGATTGTAGAGGCTAAACCCTAGAAGCTAACCTATGATTATGATTGTTGTTGTCCTACGGACTAATCCCTCTAGTTTATAGAGACACTGGAGGGGGCTAGGGTTACACAGAGTCGGTTAGAAGGGAGATCTACATATCCGAATTGCCAAGCTTGCCTTCCACGCAAAGGAGAGTCCCACCCGGACACGGGATGAAGTCTTCAATCTTGTATCTTCATAGTCCAATAGTCCAGCCAAAGTATATAGTCCGGCTATCCGAGTACCCCCTAATCCAGGACTCCCTCACTGGCCGCGCCTCCCCCCTTGGGAGTCCGAATTGGACAAGGAGGGGGGCGGCGCCCCCCTCTTTTCTCCCTCTCTAACTCTCCTTCCTTTCCCCTTCCTCCTTCCTAGTTGGACTAGGAAAGGGGAGTCCTACTCCCACTAGGTGGAGGACTCCCCCTCTCCTTGGCATGCCCCAAGGCCGGCCGGCCTCCCCCTTATTCCTTTATATACGGGGGCTGGGGGGCAACCTAGAACACAAAAGTTGATCATTGATCTCTTAGCCATGTGTGGTGTCCCCCTCAACCATAATCCTCCTCGGTAATATCGTCATAGTGCTTAGGCGAAGCCCTGCGCCGGTAGCTTCATCATCACTGTCACCATGCCGTCGTGCTGACGAAGCTCTCCCTCGAAGCTCTACTATGTCGTGAGTTCATGGGACGTCACCGAGCTGAACGTGTGCAGATCACGGAGGTGCCGTACGTTCAGTATTAGCATCGATCGATCATGAAGATGTATGACTACACAAACCGTGTTGTCATAGCGCTTCCGCTTTCGGTCTACGATGGTACGTGGACAACACTCTCCCCTCTCATTGCTATGCATCACCATGATCTTGCATGTGCGTAGGAATTTTTTTGAAATTACTACATTCCCCAAAAGTGGTATCAGAGCCAGGTTTATGCGTAGATGTTATATGCACGAGTAGAACACAAAGGAGTTGTGGGCGTGGGTATATACATATTGCTTGCCATCACTAGTTGGTTCTTGATTCGGCGATATTGTTGGATGAAGCGGCCTAGACCGACATTACGCGTACGCTTACGCGAGACTGGTGCTATCGACGTGCTTCGCACACAGGTGGCTGGTGGGTGTCAGTTTCTCCAACTTTAGTTGAATCAGATTCAATGAACAGGGTTCTTTCTGAAGATCAAAAAGCAATCACTATACTGCATTGTGGTTTTTGATGCATAGGTAAGAACGGTTCTTGATCAGCTCGTAGCAGCCATGTAAAACTTGCAACAACAAAGTAGAGGATGTCTAACTTGGTTTTGCAGGGCATGTTGTGATGTGATATGGTCAAGACATGATGCTAAATTTTATTGTATGAGATGATCATGTTTTGTAACACAATTATCGGCAACTGGCAGGAGCCATATGGTTGTCGCTTTATTGTATGAAATGCAATCGCCATGTAATTGCTTTAGTTTATCACTAAGCGGTAGCGATAGTCTTAGAAGCAATAGTTGGCGAGACGACAATGATACTTCGATGGAGATCAAGGTTTCAAGCCGGTGACGATGGTGATCATGACGGTGCTTCGGAGATGGAGATCAAAGCCACAAGATGATGATGGCCATATCATATCACTTATATTGATTGCATGTGATGTTTATCCTTTATGCATCTTATTTTGCTTAGTTTGATGGTAGCATTATAAGATGATCTCTCACTAAATTTCAAGGTATAAGTGTTCTCCCTGAGTATGCATCGTTGCTACAATTCGTCGTGCCGAGACACCACATAATGATCGGGTGTAATATGCTCTACGTTCACATACAACAGGTGCAAGCCAGTTTTGCACACGCGGAATACTCGGGTTAAACTTGACGAGCCAAGCATATCCAGATATGGCCTCGGAACACTGAGACCGAAAAGTCGAGCGTGAATCATATAGTAGATATGATCAACATAGTGATGTTCACCATTGAAAACTACTCCATCTCACGTGATGATCGGACATGGTTTAGTTGATATGGATCACGTGATCACTTAGATGATTAGAGAGATGTCTATCTAAGTGAGAGTTCTTAAGTAATTTGATTAATTGAACTTTAATTTATCGTGAACTTAGTACCTGATAGTATTTTACATGTCTATGTTGTTGTAGCTAGATGGCCCGTGTTGTTGTTCCGTTGAATTTTAATGCGTTCCTAGAGAAAGCTAAGTTGAAAGACGATGGTAGCAACTACATGGACTGGGTCCGTAACTTGAGGATTATCCTCATTGCTGCACAGAAGAATTACATCATGGAAGCACCGCTAGGTGCCAAACCCGCTGCAGGAGCAACACTAGATGTTATGAACGTCTGGCAGAGCAAAGCTGATGACTACTTGATAGTTCAGTGTGCCATGCTTTACGACTTAGAACTGGGACTTCAACGACGTTTTGAACGTCATGGAGCATATGAGATGTTCCAGGAGTTGAAGTTAATATTTCAAGCAAATGCCTGGAATGAGAGATATGAAGTCTCCAATAAGTTCTACAGCTGCAAGATGCAGGAGAATAGTTCTGTCAGTGAACATTGAAGGAAATATGCCCTAGGGGCAATAATAAAGTTATTATTTATTTCTTCATATCATGATAATTGTTTATTATTCATGCTAGAATTATATTAACCGGAAACATAATACATGTGTGAATACATAGACATAGTGTCACGAGTATGACTCTACTTGACTAGCTCGTTGATCAAAGATTGTTGAGTTTCCTAGCCATAGACATAAGTTGTCATTTTATCAACGTGATCACATCATTAGGAGAATGGTGTGATTGACATGACCCATTCCGTTAGCTTAGCACTTGATCGTTTAGTTTACTGCTATTGCTTTCTTCATGACTTCTACATGTTCCTATGACTATGAGATTATGCAACTCCCGATTACCGGAAGAACACTTTGTGTGCTACCAAATGTCACAACATAACTGGGTGATTATAGAGATGCTCTACATGTGTCTATGATGGTGTTCGTTGAGTTGGCATAGATCGAGAATAGGATTTGTCACTCCGATTGTCGGAGAGATATCTCTGGGCCCTCTCGGTAATGCACATCACTATAAGCCTTGCAAGCAATGTGACTAATGAGTTAGTTACGGGATGATGCATTACAGAATGAGTAAAGAAACTTGCCGGTAACGAGATTGAACTAGGTATTGAGATACCGACAATCGAATCTCGGGCAAGTAACATACCAATGACAACGGGAACAACATATGTTGTTATGCGGTTTGACCGATAAAGATCTTCGTAGAATATGTAGTAGCCAATATGAGCATCCAGGTCCCGATGTTGTTTATTGACCAGAGACGTGTCTCGGTCATGTCTACATAGTTCTCGAACCCGTAGGGTTTGCACGCTTAAAGTTCTGTGACAATCGGTATTATGAGTTTTTGTGTTTTGATGTACCGAAGGTAGTTCGGAGTCCCGGATATGATCACGGACATGGCGAGGAGTCTCTAAATGGTCGAGACGTAAAGATCGATATATTGGACGACTATGTTCGAACACCGGAAGTGTTTCGGGAGGTTTTGGACATATACCAGAGTACCGGGGGGGGGGGGTTACCGGAACCCCCCAAGGAGTATATTGGGCCTAATGGGCCTTAGTGGGAGAAGAGGAGGGGCGGCCAGGGCAGCCGCGCACCCCCTCCCCCTCTAGTCCGAATTGGACAAGGAGGGGGGCGCCCCCCTTTCCTTCTATTCTTCTCTCCCTTCCTCTCCTACTCCTACTCCTACTTGGAAAGGGGGGAGTCCTACTCCCGGTGGTTGTAGGACTCCTCATGGGGCGCGCCATAGGAAGTCAGCCCCCTCCCCCTCCTCCACTCCTTTATATACAGGGAGGGGGCACCCCTTGGAGACACAACAATTGATCATTGGTCTCTTAGCCGTGTGCGGTGCCCCCCTCCACCATAATCCACCTCGGTCATATCATAGCGGTGCTTAGGCGAAGCCCTGCGTCGGTAGCTGATACGTCCATTTTGCATCATGCTTTTATATCGATATTTATTGCATTATGGGCTGTTATTACACATTATGTCACAATACTTATGCCTATTCTCTCTTATTTTACAATGTTTACATAAAGAGGGAGAATGCAGGCAGCTGGGATTCTGGGCCGGAAAAGGAGCAAATATTAGAGACCTATTCTGCATAGCTCCAAAAGTCTTGAAACTTCACGGAAGTCATTTTCAGAATTTATAAAAAATACTGAGCGCAAGAAGTTCCGGAGGGGGGCCACAGCCTGCCCACGAGGGTGGGGACCGCGCCCCCTACCTCGTGGGCCCCCTGGTGGCCCTCCGATGCCCATCTTCTGCTATATGGAGTCTTTCGATGAGGAAAAACCACAAGCCAGCTTTCGGGACGAGACTCCGCCGCCACGAGGCGGAAACTATCTAGGGCTCCGGCGCAGCTATTCTGCCTGGCAAACTTCCCTCTGGGAGGGGGAAATCATCCCCGTCGTCATTACCAACGCTCCTCTCATCGGGAGAGGGCAATCTCCATCAACATCTTCACCAGCGCCATCTCCTCTCAAAACCCTAGTTCATCTCTTGTATCCAATTCTTGTCTCCAAGTCCGGGATTGGTACCTATGGGTTGCTAGTAGTGTTAATTACTCCTTGTAGTTAATGCTAGTTGGTTTATTTGGTGGAAGATCATATGTTCAGATCCTTTATGCATATTAATACCCCTCTGATTATGAACATGAATATGCTTTGTGAGTAGTTACGTTTGTTCCTGAGGACATGGGAGAAGTCTTGCTATTAGTAGTCATGTGAATTTGGTATTTGTTCGATATTTTGATGAGATGTATGTTGTCTCTCCTCTAGTGGTGTTATGTGAACGTTGACTACATGACACTTCACCATTATTTGGGCCTAGAGGAAGGCATCGGGAAGTAATAAGTAGATGATGGGTTGCTAGAGTGACAAAAGCTTAAACCCTAGTTTATGCGTTGCTTCGTAAGGGGCTGATTTGGATCAACATGTTTCATGCTATGGTTAGGTTTACCTTAACACTTTTGTTTTAGTTGCGGATGCTTGCAATAGAGGTTAATCATAAGTGGGGTGCTTGTCCATGTAAGGACATCACCCAAGCACCGGTCCACCCACATACCAAATTATCAAAGTACCGAACGCGAATCATATGAACGTGATGAAAACTAGCTTGACGATATTCCCATGTGTCCTCGGGGGCGATTTTCTCTATATAAGAATTTGTCCAGGCTTGTCCTTTGCTATAAAAAGGATTGGGCCACCTTGCTACACTTTATTTACTTTTGTTACTTGTTACTCATTACAAATTATCCTATCACAAAACTATCTGTTACCTATTATTTCAGTGCTTGCAGAGAATACCTTGATGAAAATCGCTTATCATTTCCTTCTGCTCCTCGTTGGGTTCGACAATCTTACTTATCGAAAGGACTATGATAGATCCCCTATACTTGCGGGGTCATCAAGACTCTTTTCTGGCGCTGTTGCCGGGGAGTGAAGCGCCGTTGCCGGGGAGTGAAGCGCCTTTGGTAGGTGGAATTTGGTAAGGAAAAATTTATATAGTGTGCTGAAATTTACTGTCACTTGTTACTATGGAAAGTAATCCTCTGAGGGGCTTGTTCGGGGTATCTTCACCCTGACCAGAAGAGCAAAGAGTTGCTCCTCAACCTACTGAACCTATTGAAAATGAAAATTCTGCTTTGAAATTCCTTCGGGTATGTTAGAAAAACTGCTAGCTAATCCTTTTGCAGGAGATGGAACAAAGCATCCTGATGAGCACCTAATATATATGGATGAAGTTTGTGGATTATTTAAGCTTGCAGGTGTGCCCAGAGATGCTATTAATAAGAAGGTCTTCCCTTTATCTTTGAAGGGAGATGCATTGACATGGTATAGGCTATGTGATGATACGGGGTCATGCAACTACAAACGATTGAAATTGGAATTTCATCAGAAGTTTTATCCTATGCATCTTGTTCATCATGATCGTAATTATATATATATATATATATATATATATATATATATATATAATTTCTGGCCTCACAAATGAGAAAGCATCGCTCAAGCTTGGGGGAGGTTTAAATCAATGTTATATTCATGCCCCAATCATCAGCTCTCAAGAGAAATGATTATTCAAAATTTTTATGCTCAGCTTTCTGATAACAATCGCACATTGCTCGATACTTCTTGTGTTCGCTCTTTTATGATGAAGACTATTGAATTCTAATGGGATTTATTGGAAAGAATTAAACATAACTCTGAAGATTGGGACCTTGACGAAGGTAAGGAGTGAGGTATGACACCTAAGTATGATTGTGTTAAATCGTTTATGGATACTGATGTTTTCCGTAAATTTAGCACTAAATATGGACTTGACTCTGAGATAGTAGCCTCTTTCTGTGAATCTTTTGCTTCTCATATCGATCTCCCTAAGGAGAAGTGGTTTAAATATCATCCTCCCATAGAAGTAAAAGTAGCTGCACCTATTAAAGTTGAAGAACTATCACTTATAATGATCCTATTGTTCCCACTACTTATGTTGAGAAACCACCTTTTCCTATTAGGATAAAAGATCATGCTAAAGCTTCAACTGTGGTTCGTAAAAGCAGTATTAGAACTTATACACCTCCTGAGCAAATTAAAGTTGAACCTAACATTGCTACTGTTAAAGATCTCTTGTCTGATAATATTGATGGTCATGTTATTCATTTCCGTGATGAGACTGCTAGAATTGCTAAACCTTGTGCTAAAGATAAACCTAGATCTTTGGTAGGCATGCCTGTTATTTCTGTTAAAATAGGAGATCATCGTTATCATGGCTTATATGATATGGGTGCTAGTGCTAGTGCAATACCCATTGACTTATACAAAGAAATCCTGCATGATATTGCACCTGCTAAGTTAGAAGATATTGATGTCACAATTAAACTTGCCAATAGAGATACTATTTCACCAATGGGAATTGTTAGAGATGTTGAAGTCTTGTGTGGGAAAACTAAATATCCTGCTGATTTTCTTGTTCTTGGTTCCCCACAAGATAGATTTTGTCCCATTATTTTTGGTAGACCCTTCTTGAACACTGTTAATGCTAAGATAGACTGTGAAAAGGATGTGGTTACTATTGGTTTAGGTGATATGTCTCATGAATTTAATTTCTCTAAATTTCGTAGACAACACCGTGAAGAGGAATTGCCAAGTAAAGATGAAATTATTGGTCTTGCTTCTATTGCCATGCCTCCTAGTGATCCTTTAGAACAGTATTTGCTAGACCATGAAAATGACATCTTTATGAATGAAAGAAGGGAAATAGATGAAGTATTATTTAAACAGGAACCCATCCTAAAACACAATTTACCTGTTGAAATCCTAGGGGATCCTCCTCCACCCAAGGGTGATCCTGTGTTTGAGCTTAAACCGTTACCTGATACTCTTAAATATGATTATCTTGATGAAAAGAAGATATATCCTGTTATTATTAGTGCTAACCTTTCACAGCATGAAGAAGAGAGATTATTGAAAACTTCGAGGAAGCACCGCGCTGCTATTGGATATACTCTTGATGATCTTAAGGGCATTAGTCCCACTCTATGTCAACATAAAATAAATTTGGAGAAAGATGCCAAACCAGTTCGTGATCACCAACGACGGCTGAATCCTAAGATGAAAGAAGTGGTAAGAAAGGAAATACTAAAGCTCCTTGAGGCAGGTATAATTTATCACGTTGCTGATAGTCAGTGGGTAAGTCTTGTCCATTGTGTCCCTAAAAAGGGATGTATTATTGTCGTTCCTAATGATAAAGATGAATTGATTCCGCAAAGAATTATTATAGGTTATAGGATGGTAATTGATTTTCGCAAATTAAATAAGGCTTCTAAAAAGGATAATTACCCCTTACCTTTTATTGATCAAATGCTATAAAGATTATCCTAACATACACATTTTTTGCTTTCTAGATGGTTATTCTGGTTTCTCTCAAATACCTGTATCAGCTGATGATCAATCTAAGACCACTTTTACTTGCCCTTTTAGTACTTTTGCTTATAGACGTATGCCTTTTGGTTTATGTAATGCACCTGATACCTTTCAAAGATGCATGATGGCTATATTCTCTGACTTTTGTGAAAAGATTTGCGAGGTTTTCATGGCTGATTTCTCCGTTTATGGATCCTCTTTTGATGATTGCTTAAGCAACCTTGATCGAGTTTTGCAAAGATGTGAAGAAACTAACCTTGTCTTGAATTGGGAGAAGTGCCACTTTATGGTTAATGAAGGTATTGTCTTGGGGCATAAAGTTTCTGAAAGAGGTATTGAGGTTGATAAGATGCTATTGAAAAGATGCCATGTCCCAAGGACATCAAAGGTATAAGAAGTTTCCTTGGTCATGCCAGTTTCTATAGGAGGTTCATTCAGGACTTCTCAAAAATTTCTCGGCCTCTGACTAATTTATTACGAAAAGATATACCATTTGTTTTTGATGATGATTGTGTAGAAGCATTTGAAATACTTAAGAAAGCATTGATCTCTGCACCTATTGTTCAGCCACCTGATTGGAATTTACCTTTTGAAATTATGTGTGATGCTAGCGATTATGCTGTAGGTGTTGTTCTAGGGCAAAGAGTTGATAAGAAATTAAATGTTATTCAATATGCTAGTAAAACTCTAGACAATGCTCAGAGAAATTATGCTACTACTGAAAAAGAATTCTTAGCAGTTGTATTTGCTTGTGATAAGTTTATACCTTATATTGTTGATTCTAAAGTAACTATTCACACGGATCATGCTGCTATTAAATATCTTATGGAAAAGAAAGATGCTAAACCTAGACTTATTAGATGGGTTCTCCTGCTACAAGAATTTGATTTGCATATTGTTGATAGAAAGGGAGCTGAGAACCCCGTTGCAGACAACTTGTCTAGGTTAGAAAATGTGCTTGATGACCCACTACTCCATGGTATGCTGATTATGCTAATTATATTGTTGCTAAATTTATACCACCTAGTTTCACATACCAACAAAAGAAAAAGTTTTTCTATGATTTGAGGCATTACTTTTGGGATGGCCCACATCTTTATACAGAAGGAGTAGATGGTGTTATTAGATGTTGTGTACCTGAGCATGAACTGGAACAGATCCTATGCAAGTGTCACTCCGAGGCTTATGGAGGACACCATGCTGGAGATAGAACTGCACACAAGGTATTGCAATCCGGTTTTTATTGGCCTACTCTCTTCAAGGATGCCCGTAAGTTTGTCTTGTCTTGTGATGAATTTCAAAGAATTGGTAATATTAGTAGACGTCAAGAAATGCCTATGAATTATTCACTTGTTATTGAACCATTTGATGTTTGGGGCTTTTATTATATGGGACCTTTTCCTGCCTCTAATGGATATACACATATTTTAGTTGCTGTTGATTATGTTACTAAGTGTGTAGAAGCTATTCCAACTAGTAGTGCTAATCATAACACCTCTATTAAGATGCTTATAAAGAATTTAATTTTCCACGGTTTGGAGTCCGTGGATATTTAATGACTGATGGTGGTTCACATTTTATTCATGGTGCTTTCCGTAAAATGCTTGCTAAATATGATGTTAATCATAGAATTGCCTCTCCTTATCATCCACAGTCTAGTGGTCAAGTAGAATTGAGTAATAGAGAACTCAAATTAATTTTGCAAAAGACTGTTAATAGATCTAGAAAGAATTGGTCCAAGAAACTTGATGATGCATTATGGGCCTATAGAACTGCATATAAAAACCCTATGGGTATGTCTCCGTATAAAATGGTTTATGGAAAAGCATGTCACTTACCTCTCGAACTAAAACATAAGGCTTATTGGGCTATTAAAGAGCTCAATTATGATTTCAAACTTGTCGGTGAGAAGAGGTTATTTGACATTAGCTCACTTGATGAATGGAGAACCCAAGCCTACGAAAATGCCAAGTTGTTTAAAAAAAGTTAAAAGATGGCATGACAAAATAATACAAAAGCGTGAGTGTAATGTAGGTGATTATGTATTGCTATACAACTCTTGTTTAAGATTTTTTGCAGGAAAACTTCTCTCTAAATGGGAAGGTCCTTACGTTATCGAGGAGGTCTATCGTTCCGGTGCCATAAAAATCAACAACTTCGAAGGCACAAATCCGAAGGTGGTGAACGGTCAAAGAATTAAACATTATATCTCAGGTAATCCTATAAATGTTGAAATCAATGTTATTGTGACAACCTGATTTTTGGCCCTTTCTTTTTCTGTTGTTTTTCTGAGGATTTTGCTTTAGTTTTCTTTTTCCGTGGCTTTGTGGTCTGGAAACCAAAGAAGATGCCCTCTTTTTTGCTTCCAGAGTGGCTTTTCATTCCCAAATCCTTCCCTAGACCCTGTCATTTTCATCCTAGCCCAAATCTCAATATTCTTTTATTTGGCAATATTCCCTTTCTATTAAAGGAATAACCCAAATTGCCCTAGATTGTGAAGCAACCTATATTTCTATTACTCCTAAAATTCCCAAATAATTCTCATAAATATTTTGGGTCATATATTTCACAAATATGGCAAAATATTTCATTTGTCATGTTTATCATCATGCCAAATAATTCATTTCCTATTCTGCCCTAAATGGCACATTGTGAAGCAAGTGCCATTTATATTTTCCCAATTGACCTCAAACTCCTTGGACACCTTTTCCTGTCCATATAATTGCCACATGCAAAAGTGCAACCTCATTTGCCTAGTAATTATTTAATTATGATTTTCCAAAGTTCCTGTTTGAGGGAACTGGTTGTGAAGGAAGTACAAGCTAGGCATTTCCAAATGAGTTGCAATTTTGCATTGCCCTTCCTATAACCAAATAATCACCCTCCACAAAAGTAGAGCTCATGTCATGCCTCCATGTGAGCTCACCATCAATTCTTTGATTCTGTCCAAAATTTCAGTTTGTGAAGCAAGTATATTATATCTTGCTCCATTATGGCTGCCAATTTTGGTAGGCCTTCTATTACCCAT
Organism: Triticum aestivum; assembly: GCF_018294505.1. NCBI lineage: Eukaryota > Viridiplantae > Streptophyta > Magnoliopsida > Poales > Poaceae > Triticum > Triticum aestivum. Next base: position 486,278,055 of record NC_057794.1, read on the forward strand.
ATAACCTACCTGCACCCATTTTGGGCATGTTTCATAAAGACATTATTCCTATAGAATTTTTGCAAGTTTCTGGACGGAAATGATGTCTGTGAAGCAAGTACCATTTTGGATTTCCCATTTGGTATGAGATTTTTACAGCATCTTTATATGTCCATATCATGATGATTTTCCAAGTTTCATCACATTCCATAACTCCATGTGAGAGCATCATCCCGATCTTCATTTTGGACCAGATTACTTAGTTGTAAAGTAACTATATTAATTAGTGGTCCAATTATTCTAAAAATTACCAGGATGCAAGTCCTTCTTACCCTGAATCTACTAGGCAACTCCATTTGACCCAATCCCTCTCCTGTGGTTCAGTAGTACACGATCAAGTTTACTGCATTAAACTTCAGACCTCATTTACCTTTTAACCAGGGTAGTGTTCATCGATCTACCACCTCAGTTACCACTTAACCAGGAGGGACTTAACCTTAGACAATAATTTACAACCCATTTCTACCACTACACGCCGTTGCACATGGTGACCACAACAATGGTGTGTATGTGCACGCGCTCTGTGTGTAGTGCGCGCGTCCAGTGGCTGTTTGTGCTGGACCCCTTCCTCCTCTCGGCGTCTTCGAGGTCGTGAACCTGTCCAACAGCTAGCCTGCGTCGTCGCCGTCCTCCTAGAGCCATCTCCCCCTCCGTCAGCACTCGTCGCCGCGCGCCCACGGGCGTATTGTGGCCGACCGAGCATTAATGGCACCGTGGCCATTTCCCCTCTTGTCCTCGAGCTCCGCTCGTCTCCGTGACCTCTGCGGCTCATCTGTTTCCTTCACCGTCGCCTTCCATGAGCTCATGCGTGAGCACACGCATCCGCGGCCTCCCCACACCCCACTGCCCCTCCCCATCCACTTACCCGAGCTTCTAAAGCTCCCTGTGCCCTCCATGGCCGCCATGGCCGCCTCGGGTCTCCTCTCGAATTGGCTCGATACCGACTCTCCCCCTCCTTTCTATAGCCACCAGAGGCCTCCCCACTACCCACCTAGCCTCCCCATCCCCTTGCCTAGTCGCCGGAGTAGGCGTGACCGTGCTTCCCTAGGATCGGCCACCGCCCGGTTCTCTGTTACCGCGGACACCTCGTGCTCTAGCCCTCCCTGGCGCTGTCCAACCCTATGGATGGATGTGCCGCTCCTCCCTGAGCACGCCAGTGTGCAGAACTCCACGAGAGGTGGCCGGAGCCGCCGGAACCATCGTCGGAGCCCCGCCTCCGTCCTCTGCTGTGGCGGGTGCCACGACCTTTCCCCTCGATCCCTGCTGGTCCCCTCGGGTGCGGCGTCCCACGGCAGGCCCTCCGGTGGTCCGAGCTCCGCCGGAGCTGGCCGGAGTCGCCGGAGCCAGACGCCGGCCGAGCCCAGCCCCACCTCTCCTCTGTTCTTCGTCGGGCGCGAGGAAGAAGCCAGGCAAGCAGAGAGAGAGGAGGAGATGGATAAGGCGGACCCCACCTGGCAGCCACTCAGGCGCTGACCCGCCCGGTCCATCTGGATAAGTGACGGGCCCCGCAGCCCGTGGGACCCGCACATCAGCGACCCGCGTGCCTGGCCCCGCCCCTACTGACTGGATTAAGTGCAGGTGTACTCCGTTGAGTACGTTTTCACCTGCGGGAAAGCATAGTTTCCCTCTGTTTCGGCCAGAGTACATTTTCCTTTCCAGAAAGCGTATTTTCTAACTTTGCGCTTCTGCCTTATCCACCCAGGGACTTGTTTGTGATGATATTTTTGCAGAAAAGTCCCTGAACTTCAACCCTTCATATCTTTTTAACCACAACTCCAAATGAGGTGATTCCAAAGCCCATTTCTTCATCTCGTCGAGCCCGTTCTATTGGTTTCATTTTCACTATGGTTTAACACTGTGAAAATGACCTTTTTCCCTTGCACGTAAACAGCCCCTCCGAGAGAGAACCGTTTCCGGCAAATCTTTTCGCGGCTTCACCGCACTTCTTGCCAGTGCCATCTTCACCCCCAGGCAAGCCACAATACCCACTTGCATGATAGTCATGCAGTAGCCATGGTTTTCAACTTGAATATTTATTAAATGATTGCTTGTTTAAAATATGGTTATCGTTGTTTCGGAAATGCTTCTGGGATTGTGCTTACTTGTTTGTTATGTTGTTATGCACCTGGTTATCATGCCCTGCTAGTTGCTAGTATTACTTTCATATTGCCATGCTTGATAGTAGTACATGTTGGGTTGGTCATGCTCTTTGGTGCATGACTAACGTCGGTTACCGAGTACTGTTAATAGGCATTGTTCCGTTGCTGTTAGTTGGCTAAGTGTTACTCGGTGATTTTATTGATAAGTTCTTGCATGTTATTTATGGTTGATGCTAGTGGCCGTGTTATGTTATACTGTGAGTAGTGTTGCACTTGTAATATTTATGCTCATCTTTATGCCATGTTTAGTTGGAGATTATTTCATAGTTGATATGATGGGCAGTTATGTTGCATCCTGTGCTTATGTTGATGCATTGTCATTGCATCATGTTATTTTATCATGGCTCAGCATATTGCATTCAAGTTTAACCGGATTAAATTGAACTTGAACAATTGTTGGCTGTGTCATGGTGCCACCATATCGAAACTGACCAGTGCAACCACACTTACTGTATGGGTAAGGTCCTAACTGGGTCTGTTGTCGTGCATCTCGCTGGTGCCTCCCATGAGGGAAGGTTATGGGCGTGCTTACCCTGATCAGGTAGGCTGACATAACCTTGTGTGCCCGTTGTTTTTATTTTTATGGATCCAGTCCCCGAGTGGGAGTGTCCCCGTGAGGGAGTTTTGACCACGACGGTGGTCGGGGTGTCTTTGGTAGACACGGGGCCACCCAGGACTAGCCCAGCTGGGAATGGGTCGGAGTGGCGGGAGAGTGTCATGGCAGTAGATCGGTTTTGTCGGAACGCTGTTGGTCCACCCGAATGGGAGTGCGAGGCCATGGGTTCCGTGGTGTGGGTACAGTGTGCTACCTCTGCAGAGTGTATATTAAATCTATCAATAGCCGCGCCCGCGGATAAGGGCCCAGTTCGTGTCAGTCCCACCGTGAGTCAACAGTATTAATAATAACTTGATTAATGACAACCCCGGTTCGATGATGAAATAAGTTGGTGGTGATCGCCGTAAGGATCATGGGTTACTTTGGTGGTGATTGCCGTAAGGATCACGAGTTACTTTGGTGGTGATCACTGTAAGGATCACGAGTTACTTTGGTGGTGATTGCCGTAAGGATCATGAGTTACTTTGATTGTGATCGCCGTAATGATCACCGTGGTATCGAGGATACCGATTTGTTGGATATTCGTGATGTTGTGCGAGAAATCATGGGTAAAGAGCAAGCTCCTTGTGGCCATTCAATGATTACTACGATATTGTTTATACCAAGCTTGATTTGATCCTGAGATGATCGCGTAATGTCCGAGGTGGGTAAGTGATGCGCGTGATGGTTACGAGATAACCCGAGCAAAATAATTGGTGCATTTAGTGTCATCATGTTGCATGCTAGTATTGTCAGATTTATATGTTCTTGCCATGCTCATATTGTTCTGGCTATATCAGGTTCATATTGATTTGGATTCTTAGTGGCTATTATGATTATTTTCATGATGGCATTTGGTATTATTTGGAGTATTACTTTGGATATCATGTGCTCATGTTATGTTGTTATATTGATCTCATGTTAATTCCTGCTTAACCTGTAATTGCCATGCTGTTGTTTGTCTTGAATGCTTCTGGTTATTGTGAGCTTGCAAGTACATTCAATGTACTGACCCGGCGTGTCATGCCAGCTTGCAGGTCATGCCTGGATTGCTTGCTTGTTTGGTGTTGTTCCCGTGTTCGCGAGCTAGGATAAACGTTCCAGCCAGAGTCCCTGCGGATTGGAGTCCATCATCGTCGTTCGTTGTTCCGCTGCTAGTAGTTGTTCCGCTGCTTCAAGTATTATGCTGCTTGTATAGAGCAACCGTGGTTGGCGTAGTGTCGCAGTGCCGATGTTATTCATTGTAATATCGGAACCCTTGTAATCATATTCATGTTGTAATAGAGAGCTGGTTTGTTCTATGCTAAGCAGTTCTGTATTCCAGAAGACTTCACCTCGATCTCTAGGCTGGAATACAGCGCGTTCCGGTTTTCCCTGAGCCGGGGTGCCACAGTTATTGAAACCGTAACCCCGGAGGAATACATAAGGGACACTTTCTAAAATGTTTCAGACTCCGAAAAGGAATATGTATGTGGTACGGTAAGTAAACCAATTCCAAAATAGTTCTAATGGCAATTTTTCTCCGTTTTGGAATATTTAGAAAAATATAAAAATAAGAAGTAGTCCGGGAAGGACACGAGGGCTCCACGAGGGTGGAGGGTGCGCCCTACCCCCTAGGCGTGCCCCCTACCTCGTGGGCACCTCGTGTGCTCTCCGAACTCCGTTTTCTTACACGTTACGTATTTTGGTCGGTAAAAATTCATTATATAATCCCCCGAGGGTTTTGACTCCCGTATCATGCAATTACCCTCTGCTTGTGTTTCGAGCTGTTGCTACTACAGATTAGAGCAAGATGTCTTCGCAAGAGTTAGTCGGGGAGAGCCGGATGTCTCATCCGGCACCGAGATCAATGACAAACAACAATGTTGACCACTTTGGGCCAACAACGGAGGAAGAGATGGAGGATGATTTGAAGAGGATAGATGCCGTGGAGGAGGATCAAGAAGTCACTTCCCACTTCCGAGCTAGATTCACAATGGGGGAACTGCAGAGCTCGGCTATCCCAAACTCGGTTATCCCTTCCAATGTTAGATTTCTTTTCTTATGAGAATATGAAAAAGAGTGTCACTGGTTCTCCCGCAGCTATGCAACACCCTTGGGTGCAGGGAGCTTTGGCTGTTACAGGAGAACTTCGAAAGGAAATAATGGACCTCAAGCAGCAAGTCAATAAGCTCGAGGAGGAGAATCGTATCCTGAGGGGCATCATCGCCAAGAATATCACATCACCATCCCCGAAAAAGGAAACATAATCACATGGGTATGGGCACTCCCCTTAGCAACTGCCAAGCTTGGGGAAGTGCCCCGATATCGTATCACCATCACTTCTATCTTTACTGTTTTTCTTAGTTCGATCCTTTTGGTAATATCTTGATCTAGTAGAATAAAGTTTTAGTATGATCTAGTTGTGAGTTTTTCTTTATGATCCTTCTATGTAATCGAGTCCGTGAGCTATATATAATAAAGATTAGTGTTGAGTCAAGGGCTTGATTATTCTTGAGTGAATAAAATAAAAGAGAAAGAATAAAAAGAAACAAAGAGATTATATGGATCTTATGGAGAGTAATGAGCTCACATAGAATGAGTATGATGAATAAAAGTTGTTGAGAGTTGACAAACATAGTTTTGGTCATCGTTGCAATTAATAGTAAGTAATAAAGAAAGAGAGGTCTTCACATATACATACACTATCTTGGACATCTTTTATGATTGTGAGCACTCATTAAAGTATGACATGCTAAAGAGTTGACATTGGACAAGGAAGACAACGTAATGGGTTATGTTTTCTTACATCTAAGATAAATTATATTGTCATGGATCATCCAACATGATTGAGCTTGCCTTTCCCCCTCATGCTAGCCAAATTCTTTGCACTAAGTAGAGATACTACTTGTGCTTCCAAACACCCTTAAACCAGTTTTGCCATGAGAGTCCGCCATACCTACCTATGGATTGAGTAAGATCCCTCAAGTAAGTTATCATCGGTGCAAGCAATAAAAATTGCTCTCTAAATATGTATGACTTATTAGTGTGGGAGAAAATAAGTTTTATACGATCGTGTGATACGGAAATAAAAGCGACGTATTGCATAATAAAGGTCCATATCACAAGTGGCAATATAAAGTGACGTTCTTTCGCATTAAGATTTTGTGCATCCAACCATAAAAGCGCATGACAACCTCTGCTTCCCTCTGTGAAGGGCCTATCTTTTACTTTTATCTCCTACCTTGCATAAGAGTCATGGTGATCTTCACCCTTCCTTTTTAAATTTTATCTTTTGGCAAGCACAACATGTTGGAAAGATCCTGGCATATATGGCTAATTGGATGTGAGTTTTCATGAACTATTATTGTTGACATTACCCTTGAGGTAAAACGTTGGGAGGCAAAACTCTTATATTGACTCTTTCCTATGTTATGATAAATTGCAATTGCTCCAATGACTGAGATTATAGTTTGTTAGTTTTCAATGAAGTTTATGATTCATACTTGAAATTGTGATTTAATTGTTACTCTAGCATAAGAGATCATATGACAAGAATAATATAAGTTGCTGTTCTAAGAATGATCATGATGCCCTCATGTCCGTATTTTATTTTTATCGACACCTCTATCTCTAAACATGTGGACATATTTTTCGATTTCGGCTTTCGCTTTAGGACAAGTGAGGTCTAAGCTTGGTGGAGTTGATACGTCCATTTTGCATCATGCTTTTATATCGATATTTATTGCATTATGGGCTGTTATTACACATTATGTCACAATATATTGCCTATTCTCTCTTACTTTACAAGGTTTACATAAAGAGGGAGAATGCCGGCAACTGGGATTCTGGGCTATAAAAGGAGCAAATATTAGAGACCTATTCTACACAGCTCCAAAAGTCCTGAAACTTCACGTAAGTCATTTTCAGAATATATAAAAAATACTGAGCACAAGAAGTTCCGTAGGGGGGGCACACCCTGCCCATGAGGGTGGGGGCGCGCCCTACCCCCCTGGGCACGCCCCCTACCTCGTGGGCCCCCTGGTGGCCCTCCGATGCCAATCTTATGCTATATGGAGTCTTTCGATGAGGAAAAAATCACAAGCCAGCTTTCGGGACGAGACTCCGCCGCCACGAGGCGGAACCTTGACGGAATCAATCTAGGGCTCCGACGGAGCTGTTCTATCGGGGAAACTTCCCTCCTGGAGGGGGAAATCATTGCCTTCGTCATCACCAACACTCCTCTCATCGGGAGAGGGCAATCTCCATCAACATCTTCACCAGCACCATCTCCTCTCAAAACCCTAGTTCATCTCTTGTATCCAATTCTTGTCTCCAAGTCCGGGATTGGTACCTGTGGGTTGCTAGTAGTGTTAATTACTCCTTGTAGTTAATGCTAGTTGGTTTATTTGGTGGAAGATCATATGTTCAGATCCTTTATGCATATTAATACCCCTCTGATTATGAACATGAATATGCTTTGTGAGTGATACGTCTTCGTCGTATCTACTTTTCCAAACACTTTTGCCCTTGTTTTGGACTCTAACTTGCATGATTTAAATGGAACTAACCCGGACTGACGTTGTTTTCAGCACAATTGCTATGGTGTTATTTATGTGTAGAAACAAACGTTCTCAGAATGACCTGAAACTTCACGGAGCAACTTTTCAGAAATAATAAAAATCCTCACGAAAGATGAAGGCCAGGGGGCCACCACCTGTCCACGAGGGTGGGGGCGTGCCCCCCCTACCTCATGGGCCCCCTAGAGCTCCTCCAACTCCAACTCCAACTCTATATATTGTGTTTCGTGGAGAAAAAAATAAGAAAGAAGAATTCATCGCGTTTTACGATACGGAGCCACCGCCAAGCCCTAAAACCTCTCGGGAGGGCTGATCTGGAGTCCGTTCGGGGCTCCGGAGAGGGGAATCCGTCGCCATCATCATCATCAACCATCCTGCATCACCAATTTCATGATGCTCACCACCGTGCATGAGTAATTCCATCGTAGGCTTGCTGGACGGTGATGGGTTGGATGAGATTTATCATGTAATCGAGTTAGTTTTGTTAGGGTTTGATCCCTAGTATCCACTATGTTCTGAGATTGATGTTGCTATGACTTGGCTATGCTTAATGCTTGTCACTAGGGCCCGAGTGCCATGATTTCAGATCTGAACCTATTACGTTTTCATCAATATATGAGAGTTCTTCATCCTATCTTGCAAGTCTATAGTCACCTATTATGTGTTATGATCCGTTAACCCCGAAGTGACAATAATCAGGATACTTACCGGTGATGACCATAGTTTGAGGAGTTCATGTATTCACTATGTGCTAATGCTTTGTTCCGGTACTCTATTAAAAGGAGGCCTTAATATCCCTTAGTTTCCATTAGGACCCCGCTGCCACGGGAGGGTAGGACAAAAGATGCCATGCAAGTTCTTTTCCATAAGCACGTATGACTATATTCGGAATACATGCCTACATTACATTGATGAATTGGAGCTAGTTCTGTGTCACCCTAGGTTATGACTGTTACATGATGAACCGCATCCGGCATAATTCTCCATCACCGATCCATTGCCTACGAGCTTTCCATATATTGTGCTTCGCTTATTTACTTTTCCATTGCTATTGTTACCTTTTGCTACCGTTACCACTACTATCATATTACCTTGCTACTAAACACTTTGCTGCAGATATTAAGTTTCCAGGTGTGGTTGAATTGACAACTCAGCTGCTAATACTTGAGAATATTCTTTGGCTCCCCTTGTGTCGAATCAATAAATTTGGGTTGAATACTCTACCCTCGAAAACTGTTGCGATCCCCTATACTTGTGGGTTATCAAGACTATTTTCTGGCGCCGTTGCCGGGGAGCATAGCTCTATTCTTTGAGTCACTTGGGATTTATATCTGCTTATCATTATGAAGAACATGAAAGATCCAAGAACCAAGATTTATCCCTCAACTACGAGGGGAGGTAAGGAACTACCATCTAGCTCTGCACTTGATTCACCTTCTGTTTTGACTAAGCTTGCGACACCTGAACCTGCTTCTGCTATTCGTTCTGATATGTCGCATGTTATTGATGATGCCACTTCTGCTATGCATGATACTTATGATGAAACTACTTCTATGCTTGATACTACTGTGCCACTTGATGAATTTCTTGATGAACAACTTGCTAGGGCTAGAGAGAATGAAAGTATTGAATCTGATAATACTGATGAAAGTGATGATGAAGAATCACTTGTTATTCCTAAGGGTTATGTTTTTGATCAAGAAGCTTCTTTAGCTATTTTAGCTTGCAAAGATAGATATGAACTCAAGAGGTTATTAGCTAAATGGAATAAGTAATCTCTAAATGCCAGAACGAAACTTGACCCTTCTTTTGCTACTTCACCTATCTGTGTTACTGATAAGGATTATGAATTCTCTGTTGATGCTGATATAATTAGTTTGGTTGAATCTGATCCTTTTCATGGTTATGAATCTGAAACTGTTGTGGCACATCTTACTAAATTAAATGATATAGCCACCCTATTCACTAATGATGAGAGAACTCGCTACTTCTATATTCTTAAAATATTTCCGTTCTCATTAAAGGGTGATGCTAAGATATGGTTTAATTCTCTTGATCCTGGTTGTGTGCGTAGTCCCCAGGATATGATTTATTACTTCTCTGCTAAATATTTCCCTGCTCATAAGAAACAAGCTGCTTTAAGGGATATATATAATTTTGTGCAAATTGAAGAAGAGAGTCTCCCACAAGATTTGGGGAGGCTTCTCAAGTTACTTAATGCTTTGCCTGATCATCCTCTTAAGAAAAATGAAATACTTGATATCTTTTACAATGGACTAACCGATGCCTCCAGAGATTACCTGGAGAGTTGTGTTGATTCTGTTTTCAGGGAAAGAACGCCGGATGAAGCTAAAATCCTATTGAATAATATGCTGACAAATGAAAAGAATTGGACACTGTCGGATTTCGGGTTCCGGCAGACCCTTAAGGTTCGAACTCTGGGGTGCGCACAGAGATCTTTCCCCTACCGACTCGCGCTTCTATGGTTCGCAAGAATTCTAGGCTGGAAAGAAGAACACACAAAGGACACAAGGTTTATACTGGTTCGGGCCACCGATGCGGTGTAATACCCTACTCCAGTGTGTGGTGTGGTGGATTTCCTCAGGGGCTGATGATGAACAATACAGGGGGAAGAACGGCCTCGCGAGAGGTGTTCTTGAGCTGGTGCGGTGTGTTCTACTCGGTCTGGATCCCCCTCCCTCTATGGTGGCTAGTCCTACTTATAGAGGCCCTGGTCCTCTTCCCAAAATGTGAGCGGGAAGGGTGCCAACAATTGGCCATTTTGAAGGGGAACATCTAGTACAAGTTATCCTGACCAAAGGTGGTCTTCGGCTGCCAAAAGCACTGGTGATGACGCCTTCTTGGGCTCCACGGTGACCTCCGTCCTGCCGCTCTACTGGTCTTGGTCTCGTTGCACCGGAATGGTAACCTTTGCTAGATGCCTTGGACTATGCTTGTTCCCTTTGCACCGAAGGGGAAACAAGGACACTGCACAGGCCGGTGCCCGCCTGGCGCCCGCCTGATCACGATCGTCATGGCTTGCGTCATGGGCTCCTTGTGAGGTGCCCCTGCCTTGATCTCTCCGCCTCCTCGCGAGCCTGCCTGATGAGGCTGCTCCTGAGCAAGCTTCCTGTCGTCCGCCCCGCAGGGCTTGGCCCCTCGCGAGGGTCTTGAGTTTGAGCTGATGAAGCTAGGCCGCACTGGGCCCCCACTCGAGCCACGCCGTAGGTCGCAGGCAGGCAAGTCTGGGGACCACCATTCCCAGAACAACGACAGTAGCCCCCGGGCCCGAGGCGCGCCCGGGCAGGGCCTAGCAGAGAAGCGAGGGGCAAGCGCGAAGCGCCGCGGGCCCCAATAGCCTGCGGCCTTGGGTGCCGCGGGGCGACAAATTGGACGTGGGCGTATGTGCTTCCCCATGATGCCTCGGCAACTGCATGACTTAACAAGTCCCTGCATGCAGATAAATGGGTCATGATTACCTGCGATCATGGTGGTCGGCGGTTGGCCTTCTCCAGCTATAAGTACGGGACTGTGCGAGCCTTGTTTAGCGTATCCCTTCCTGCTACTCCTTTTCTTCTACTTGGCTACTCGCCATTCCCATGGCTCCGCCAAAGAGATTCTCAGCCGTGGAGAAAGGAAAAGCTCGTCCGGCAGGGCCAGACTCCCCACCGACCAAGCGCGATTGGGGCCGCCCTCGCAAGCACCCCGCGGTCCCCGTAGTGGCTGCCCGTGGCCATGGAGGCGGTTCCCTGCGCGGTGGTGAGCGCCCGGTTGCCGATGGGAGGCACGCCGTGGCTGCGAGGCCCCCCAGGCCGCGCTTTCGCTCGGCGGAGGTGCTGCCCGAGTTCGTCGTGTGGTCGGCAGACCCGACCAGCACCTGGCTCCAGCTCCCCCGTTTCTTCATAGGTGAACTACCGGCCGGCGCTCGGGGTGGCTTCTGGCTTCAGGCAGATGGTTGCTGCAGCAGGGCCTCCTGGGCTTCGCTGGAGGTCTCCGCTTCTGGGAATGCGGTCCTGACCCACGGCTGGCAAATGTCTACTTGTGCGCGCGGCGTGAGCCGGCGGTGCACCCTGCACTTCAAATTCGATGGCGACGCTGATGAAGCCATGTACCTAGGGTAGGGGCACGGGCCTGTCCAAAGAGCCCTACCCTGGGACATCCCTAGGAGAAGTCACCTTTCAATCGACTTGAAGGTATCCCACTCGACGGGTTCAAGACACTCGACCATGAAGCCATCACTCGACCATGAAGCCAACCACTCGACTACCAGGAGACCTAAATTCACTCCGCAGGCGAACGGTCGGCTATTAAGTAGTCTTTATGGTCATTATCACACTTTATTAGGGGCGTTACCAGTAACGCCCAACCTTAAATATACCTTAAACCCTGCACTACTGAGGGCAGGAGGGGGCCGGCGAACTCTATATAAGCCACCCCCCTCCTCAGTATGGAGGGTTCACACCTCTGTTATTCACGCGCCAGTAATCCAATTGACCGCCTCCGGGCACCGAGACGTAGGGCTGTTACTTCCTCCGCGAAGGGCCTAAACTCGTACATCTTGGTGTGTTTACAACTTCCCAATAGCTGAGATCTAGCCTCTCCATTCATACCCCCTTACATCACTGTCAGAGCTAGAACCACGACAGTTGGCGCCCACCATGGGGTAGGAATTTTAGCGCCTGATTGGAGAAGTTGCGATTTTTCCGATCCCTTTGATCATGGTTTCGTGCAGAGTTTTGGTGGAGGGCCGTGAGATCCGCCTCGGCGCACTCACGTTCATCGCCGACGACTCCGCCTGGCTTCAGGAGGCGCCACTCGACATCGACGCACTCCCCGTCCGCGGCGCGACGCATTTCCGCGCATGCGTTCGTGGCGTCCTCCTACGGCAGCCATCGACCCAGTATCGGTCGGCCCCCGTATCGTCTCCCCGCTCTGTCTCCCACCAGCGCAAGCGCTCCGGTCGGTCGACACTTCAGAGGTGGGTGAGGCATGCCGTGGCTCGCCAGTCGGCCGCCCCGCAAGTCGCGGCAATCGAGCCCGATGAATCTCTCTACGGCCTGTTCGACCTGTCGACTGGCTCCGCGGAAACCGCATCCGAGTGCGAAAGCAGCGACCCAGCGGCTGAGATTCTGGCGGTCGATGGAATGCACAGTCCTCCCCGTTTCCCTCGCGCTGATGGAGGCGCGGGTGGGGGTGACCCGTCGCATCCCCATGATGAGTACCTCCCCGAACCTCTCACGTCATTACAGCGAGAGGAGCTTCGCCGCCGGAACATGGACGCACTCCGCACTCCTATCGTCGGAGAGACCCCCGAGGCCCGGGCCTTGGAGGACGCGCGCTTGGCTAATTTGGCCGAGTGCACTTGACTGGAGAATCTCCAGCGAGCACTCGACGAGCAAGCGCGTCAGCGGGCTCCCGAGTCTAGTTGACGCCAGCTGTTCCCGCCGACGTAGGTATATCGAACCCCAGTTCAGAATTTGGCCGCCGCGGCCCGTATAGCAGAATCGATTCAGCCCTCCCAGTCGGAGGCGGGCAGGGGCTTGTTACAGATCAGAGCGTTGCTCCGGGCGGCGGGAAACCAGAATTCCGCTGTTTCTCAGTCACGGAATAGGATCCACAGTCGATCCGTTGCAACAGATACAGTCCAGTCGGCTCACAGCCCGAGGTCGCCCCCGAGGCGTGAGGGACGTGGTGACCGGCATGATCAGTACAGGAGGAATGAGCAGTATGATCACCGATCCGATCGTGATTATCAACGTCGAGTGCCAACCCCTCCCCCGAGGAGTGGGTCATATGCGCCTCGACATCGAGATGACAGACGCCCTCATAGCGTTGGGCAGAGGATTCCAGTCGACCCCAGGGACCCAGGCTTTGACGCGAGATCTGTCCTCATTAAAGGTTTGGTTGACAGGAACAGGGCTCATCGGGAAGGCCAGAACAGGGATGCGCCCGCCAGCAGCAGAGTACGTGTTTGAGGGCCAGAGTGTTTCAGTCGAGCCATCAGGGCCGCAGTGATTCCTCCCAACTTTCGGTTGGCGACTGGAGTCAGCAAGTTCACCGGTGAGTCTAAGCCTGACACTTGGCTCGAAGATTACCGAGTGGCTGTACAGATTGGCGGTGGCAATGATGAGGTGGCCATGAAGCATTTGCCTCTCCTGTTAGAGGGCTCGGCAAGAGCGTGGCTGAACCAGTTAGCACCCAGCAGCATCTACACTTGGGAGGATCTCTCTCGAGTGTTTGTCACAACCTTTGAGGGAGCATGCAAGCGACCCGCAGGCCTTACAGAATTGCGGTCTTGCGTACAGAAGCCGAGTTAAACTCTGAGGGATTACATCCAGAGGTGGATCACTTTGCATCACACAGTTGAGAACGTACCGGATCACCAAGCAGTTTGTGCCTTTAAAGAAGGCGTCAAGAACAGAGAGTTGAACCTGAAGTTCGGTCGGACCGGAGAAATGTCCCTGAATCGGATGATGGAGATTGCCACCAAATACGCTAACAGAGAAGATGAAGATCGACTCCGGAGTGGCAAGTAGAAAGCAGTCGCCCAGGAAACCAGAGGCAATTCCAGTCGGAAGCAGAAGCGGAAGGCCGAGCTAGCCGCCCCTGGGGAGGCCCTGACCGTAACCCAGGGAAATTTCAAGGGAAAACCCATAGGCCCTTGGAAGCCCAACAAAGTCAAGGATCAAGATGGAAATGATGTTTTGGATCTGCCATGTCACATCCACACCAAGAAAGATGAAGAGGGTAATTTTATTTACCCAAAGCATACCACTCGACAGTGCCGGCTCCTGATCCAGCAGTTTCAGGGCAAACAGCCCAAAGATAAGGAAAAAGAGTCGGACGGAGTTGAGGACAAAGAGGATAGCAACGATGGATACCCCCAAATCAATTCCACTCTGATGATTTTTGCTGATGTCGAAAGCAAGAGTCGACTGAAAGTCATCAACCGTGAGGTGAATATGGTTGCTCCGGCAACACCCAGTTATCTGAAGTGGTCCTAGACTGCCATCACATTCGACCAGTCCGATCACCCTACGCACATTGCCACCCCTGGGAGGCAAGCTTTGGTGGTCGACCCAGTTGTCGAAGGCACACGACTGACCAAAGTCCTGATGGATGGTGGCAGTGGCCTGAACATATTGTATACTGAAACATTGAAAGGGATGGGCATTCCGATGTCCAGGATCAGCGTCAGCAACATGAGCTTCCATGGAGTCATTCCTAGAAAGAAAGCCGAGTCACTCGACCAGATTGCTCTCGACGTGGTTTTCGGTGATTCAAAGAATTACCGCAAGGAAAAGTTGACGTTTGAGGTTGTGGACTTCCAAAGTGCTTATCATGCTATTCTGGGCCGGCCAGCTTATGCATGCTTCATGGCTCGACCGTGCTACGTGTATCTCAAGTTGAAGATGCCCGGCCCCAGAGGTGTGATCACCGTTACCGGCAATCGGAAGAAAGCAGAGGAGTGTTTTCAGAAAGGATCGAAGACTGCTGACGCTCAGATGGCAGTTGTTGAGCTACAAGAGTACCAGAAGACTGCTGACCCGAGTGAATTGCTACGAGCCAAGAAGCCTGCTTCAGAATCTGCTTTTCAGTCGTCCGGTGAAACTAAGACAGCTCACATTCACCCGACCGACCCCGACGCTGCTCCAACTCACATCTCAACGACGCTCGACTCCAAATAGGAAGAAGCGCTCATCCAGTTCCTCCGTGAGAACTGGGACGTCTTCGCATGGAAGCCTTCTGACATGCCTGGAGTTCCCAGGGGGCTGGCTGAGCACCGTCTACGAGTCGACCCGAAGTTCAAGCACGTGAAAGAACATCTTCGACAGTCCACTGTCCAGAAGAGGAAAGCTATTGGTGAGGAGGTGGCTCGGCTCTTAGCAGCAGAGTTCATCCGAGAGATTTACCACTCCGAGTGGCTCGCCAATGTTGTCATGGTCCCCAAGAAGGACAAGTCAGTTTGCATGTGCATTGACTTTAAACACATCAATCGGGCCTGCCCGAAAGATCATTTCCCTCTCCCCCGCATCGACCAGGTAGTGGACTCGACCGCGGGGTGTGAGCGTTTGTCTTTCCTAGATGCTTATTCAGGGTACCATCAGATCCGTCTGTATGGACCCGACGAGATCAAAGCGGCTTTCCTCACCCCATTTGGGTGCTTCTGTTATGTCACCATGCCCTTCGGCCTCAAGAATGCTAACCTCAGGGGATACGATATCAAGCTCAATCCATCAAAGTGCACATTCGGAGTTCCAGGTGGGAAGTTACCCGGTTTTCTCGTTTCCGAATGAGGAATCGACGCCAATCCCGAGAAAGTTGGCACCATACTCCGGATGAAGCGCCCTGTGCGCGTACACGATGTCCAGAAGCTCACAGGTTGCTTGGCCGCTCTAAGTCGATTCATTTCTCGTCTCGGTGAAAAGTCATTGCCTCTTTACCGACTGATGAAGAAGTCTGACAAGTTCGAGTGGACTCCTGAAGCTGACGCAACGTTTGCAGAGCTCAAAGCTCTGCTCTCCACCCAGCCGATGCTTGCTGCCCCAATCAGTAAAGAGCCTCTGCTGTTGTACATTGCGGCCACGGGACAAGTTGTCAGTACAGTACTCACGGTCGAGCGGGAAGAAGAAGGAAAAGCCTTCAGAGTTCAGTGCCCAGTATATTATGTGTCTGAAGTTTTGACCCCTTCGAAGCAAAGATATCCCCATTACCAGAAGCTTGTATATGGGATCTACATGACCACAAAGAAGGTTGCACACTACTTCTCTGACCATTCCATTACAGTCGTCAGCGACGCTCCACTATCAGAGATTTTGCACAATAGAGATGCAACTGGTCGAGTGGCTAAGTGGGCGATTGAACTCCTTCCCCTAGATATCAAGTTTGAAGCAAAGAAGGCTATCAAGTCCCAAGCAATTGTAGATTTCGTCGCCGAGTGGATTGAACAGCAACTTCCGACTCAAGTTCACTCGGAGCACTGGACCATGTTCTCCGATGGATCTAAGATGCTGAATGGTTCTGGTGCTGGGGTAGTATTGGTCTCCCCCCGAGGAGATAAGCTCAGATACGTTCTCCAGATTCACTTTGATTCCTCCAACAATGAAGCAGAATATGAAGCACTCTTGTACGGGTTGCGCATGGCCATTTCACTCGGCGTCCGGCGCCTCATGGTGTACGACGACTCAGATTTGGTGGTTAATCAGGTAATGAAGGAGTGGGACGTCAGAAGCCCAGCTATGACTGGCTATTGCAATGCAGTAAGAAAGCTAGAAAAGAAATTCGAGGGGTTAGAGCTTCATCACATCCCCTGACTGAAAAATCAAGCAGCAGATGATCTCGCAAAGATAGGCTCCAAGAGAGAAGCCATTCCCAGCAATGTGTTTTTGGAGCACATCCGCTCGCCATCGGTCCACGAGGATCCCTTTGCAGAAGAAGCCCCGCAACCGAAAAGTGCCACAGATCCGATTGAAGTCGAAATTCCTGCTGTGGTCGACCTAGTCATGGAGGTCTTGGCTATCACTCCTGACTGGACGGTACCATACATCGCATATATCTTGAGGAAAGAACTCCCGAAGGACGAGGAAGAGGCTCGACAGATCGTCCGCCGATCCAAGGCCTTCACAGTCATAAAAGGACAGTTGTATAGGGAAAGCGCGACTGGAATCGGTCAGAAATGCATAACACCAGAAGAGGGTCAGATGATCCTTAATGATATCCACTCGGGGACCTGTGGTCACCATGCGTCCTCTCGGACCATTGTGGCTAAAGCATACCGAGCAGGATTTTACTGGCCAAGAGAAAATGAGATGGCTAAAGAAATTGTCGACAAGTGTGGAGGTTGCCAGTTCTACTCCAACGTGTCACACAAGCCTGCATCAGCCCTAAAGACCATTCCACTCGTCTGGCCTTTGCTGTTTGGGGACTGGACATGGTTGGTCCATTGAGAACAGGCAGGAGCGGATTCACGCATGTGCTTGTGGCAGTCGACAAGTTCACCAAATGGATTGAACCCAAGCCTATCAAAAATCTCGATGCTTGCACTGCTATCAGTTTCGTCAGAGGGCTAACGTTCAGATATGGGGTCCCGCATAGCATCATCACCGACAATGGGTCAAACTTCGATTCAGACAAGTTCAGAGCTTTTTGCGCCTCTCAAGGCACGCGAGTCGACTACGCGTCGGTCGCGCATCCTCAGTCGAATGGACAAGCTGAAAGAGCAAATGGTCTGATTCTCAAAGGATTGAAGCCTCGATTGATGCGTGATCTCAAGCACGCAGCAGGCGCTTGGGTCGACGAACTTCCATCGGTTTTGTGGGGGCTGAGGACCACCCCGAACCGGTCGACCGGAAGAACGCCATTTTTTCTGGTTTACGGAGCCGAAGCCATCCTGCTGAGTGATCTACTTCACAACGCCCCCAGAGTCGAGCTTTATAACGAAGACGAAGCAGAGCAAGCCCGGCAAGACGCAGTCGACCTCCTAGAAGAGGAGAGGGAAATGGCTATGATCAGGTCGACCATCTATCAGCAAGACTTGTGTCGATTCCATGCCAGAAATGTGAAGAGCCGAGCCTTCCAGGAAGGAGATTTGGTCCTCCGAGTGGATCAACAGAAACCACACAAACATGCTCCTACCTGGGAAGGCCCCTTCATCGTCACCAGAGTCCCCCACAATGGAGCATATCACCTCTACAATGTTGATCACCAGATCGACGAGCCACGAGCTTGGAATGCGGAACTGCTCCGCCCCTTTTACACTTGAGTTCTCCCTTGGGCGAGATGTAATAAAAAAATTTGCAGTTCATTTTTACCAAGGACAAGAGCATCCCAATAATTGCTATCACCCTTGTTTGCATACGAAATCCCCCAGTGGGTGACTTAGCTGCGAATCCGTTTTGCCTAAGTTTGAAAAATCCTACCGAGTGGAGAGCAATCCTCCCACTCGGGGGCTTAGCTGCAGTCCAGTACTCGCCTAAGTTCTCCCACTTAGAGACTTCGCTGCAGTCAGGCACTCGCCTAAGTTTGAAAAAATCCTACCGAGTGGAGAGCAATCCTCCCACTCGGGGGCTTAGCTGCAGTCCAGTACTCGCCTAAGTTCTCCCACATAGAGACTTAGCTGCAGTCAGGCACTCGCCTAAGTTTGAAAAAATCCTACCGAGTGGAGAGCAATCCTCCCACCCGGGGGCTTAGCTACAGTC